>NC_142104.1:41867049-42022674 GCF_056152115.1 Neolamprologus brichardi | reverse complement strand
CAAACCAGTCGTCTCATGCACTGTGCAATTGTAGCAGAACGTGAGAGTGCGTAACATCTGAGGCCACCTAGCCTTGGCTGTTGGAGGGAGAGTCCTCAGCATATTCCCAAGTGTCCTGTTGAACCGTTCAGTGACCCCATTGCCCATAGGATGGTATGGCGTAGTATGCGATTTCTGCACACCTGCCATCTCTAAGAGGTCCTTCAACAGTCTGCTTTCAAAATTTGATCCCTGATCCGAATGAATCCTCCTAGGAAAGCCATAAACACAAAAGAAATCATCCCACAACCTGCGCGCTACATGTTTTGCAGACTGGTTTCGACAGGGGAAAGCATGTGCCAATTTGGAGAAATGGTCAGTTACGACCAGAACATCCACCTTCTTATTATCACTGAGCTCAGCGGTCCAAAAGTCTATGCACACTAGTTCCATCGGCTCTGACGTCTGGATGTTTTCCAGTGGTGCACAAGCATGAGGTTCAGGTGTTTTTCCAACCACACATCTCTCACACTGTCGAACATGGTTGGTTATGTCTTTCTCCATCCCGACCCAGAAAAACCTCTCACGGGCGAGGGAAAGTGAAGGCTGAGGAGGACTTGAACCTTCAGGCTATCAGGAACAACAAACTGGAAAATCTTCTTGCTCAAGCGGTGATGCTTTATCACCCTGTACAGGATGCCTTTCTGTACTTTAAGCTTCTTCCACTGCCTGAGAAGCCCACCAACGCCACCTGGTTCTGAAGCTGCTTCTCGCCCTGTAGCCTTCCTTTTTCTTCGCACATAGAAAAGGACTCTGTTTATTGCCTGATCTTGTTGTTGAAGACTTGAGAGCTGGCTTTGTGGGAGAGGAACGACAGGGTCCTCCTCAGGAAGCTGTGATAAAGGTGGATTGTCATTGGTCAAACCAGGGTCACACTGCGCACTCAGCACAGCTGACACCTCATCAGCATCGATCGAACCCCTCTCACTTTGATGGTCACACTCAGAAACAGAGTCTGGTGAGTCTGGCTCTGTGTCCTGAACAATGTGGCAATTGTTAGTCAGCCGAAAAGCATCCTGCACAGTACCTCTCACAACCCCGTTGACCTCATCTAGTAGAGCAACATAAGGCTCTTTCAGCAAACGATGACCAATACATGACTCGACAAATGGCTCACGGCTTAAAGCATCAGCCACCGTATTTTTAACCCCTGGCACATACTTTAGATCAAAATCATACGCCGCGAGCTTCGCCACCCATCTCTGCTCGCAAGCGTCTAAACGTGGCTTTGTCAAGATGTAGGACAAGGGATTATTGTCTGTCCAAGCCGTGAAGTGCCTTCCTTTTAGCCAGTGGCTGAACTTGTCACACACGGCCCATTTAAGCGCCAAGAACTCTAGTCTGTGCGCTGGGTAGTTCATCTGAGACCGTGACAATGTCTTGCTGGCAAAGGCAACAGGTCG
The DNA here is from genome assembly GCF_056152115.1 of Neolamprologus brichardi. NCBI lineage: Eukaryota > Metazoa > Chordata > Actinopteri > Cichliformes > Cichlidae > Neolamprologus > Neolamprologus brichardi. The sequence continues at coordinate 42,021,232 of NC_142104.1, read as the reverse complement.
AGCCACTGTCTCGCCAGGAGAAACTTGTGAGAGCACTGCCCCGATGCCATCAAAGGAGGCATCAACTGCAAGGATGAAAGGCTCATTAAAGTTGGGATGAGCAAGGGTGACAACATTAGCCAGTTCCATCTTGAGGGTTTGAAATGATGTGCGACACGCTGATGTCCAGTCACTTGGTATCAGAGATGGTTTGGCAGAGGGTTGCTTCCTGGGCTTCTTTCCTTTCCTCCCATGGGGAATTGCCTGTCGTCCTGAAAGCAACCTGAACAGGGGCTTGGCCTTCGCAGAACAATCAGGAATGAAATGTTGGTAATAAAGGATCATTCCTAAGAAGGACCGGATCTTCTTCTGGGAGGGAGTCACACCATTGCTCTCCATAAGCTGTTCCTCCCTAATGTTGGTAATGGTGTTAACCTTGTCTGGATCAGTTCTCACACCATCCGCACAAATGACATGTCCAAGAAATTTAACTGACCTCTTAGGAAGATGGCATTTCTTAGGGGCCAGCTTAAGGTTGTGACTCCTCAACCGAGAGAAGACCATCTCAAGACATTGAAGGGCGGTCACCTCGTCAGGCGCAAACACCATCAAGTCGTCCAAGTAACAAAGCAAGCTGCTGAAATTCTCGTCACCAAAGATCGACATCATCATTCGCATGAACGTCGCCGGACTGTTCGACAGGCCCTGAGGCATCCGGTTGTACTCATGGAGACCAAAGGGTGAGGAGAATGCTGTGTATTTCTTGTGAGGCTCGTAGAGAGGCACATTGTAAAATCCAGAGGTCAAATCCATTGTCGAAAAGAAAACATTTCCACTGAGAGCAGCCAGGGCGTCGGCTTGGTGTGGCAGCGGGTGCGCGTCTTTAGCAGTTTTTGCATTGAGCCATCTGAAATCAGTGCAAATGCGCAGGCTGCCATCCTTCTTCCACACCAAGACCAGTGGTGATGCATACTCACTGTTTGACTTCCGGATTATGTCTCTTTCTTCCATCTCATTCAGAGCAGTTCTCAGCTTCTCATACTGACTCGGCGGTACTCTGCGATAGGGCAAACGAAAAGGCCTCTCATCCACAAGGTGTATTTTGTGGACAAAATCGGTAGCTTCTCCACAGTCCATTTTATCCTTAGAAAAGATAGACTCATACTTTTCCACAAGCTGCAGAAGCTGATCTTTCCATCTGTCAGACACCTCACAACTGTCTAAATCCAAGTCTTGTAGTCCTAGTCCGTGCAAGAGTTCCTTCCTTTGTTCAACAGACCTTATGGGCACAGAACCCTGTTCAACAGAGTGTCTGTTAGCCATGATCTTTTCAGGAGGAGACAGCTCTTCAACTGCGATACAAGGATTGACATCAGCGATTTTACAGTTCTTCCTCAGAGTCACACGCTTGTTGCTGGGGTTAATCAGCTTGAGGGGAACCCATTTGTCACCCCACAGTGATGAGACGGAACGGCCAACCAGGATGTCTCTGGGTCTACATCTTGACTGTGTAGGCTCAACAATAACAGTGCAGCCTGCTGATAGAGGTGAAGAGGGAGGTAATTTACCCCACACGAGGTGTTCCTGAAGAGGTTCCAGCGTAACACGCTGTCTCAACTTCACTGTGCCAATCTTATCAGGCACCGCCCCGCCCCTCCAACGCTCAACATTGGAAAGCATGGATAAAAACTGGCTACAGTCATCATTGGTGACATCACCTGAAATAGATAGAAGCCTCCAATACTCATCCGTATTCCTCATCACATGAATCAACGACTTAATAGCGTTACTGCCAATAATCATGTCATCACTTTGGCCTGGAATAACCAGCGTGGGGATGAGCAGCTTGAAACCATAAATAGTCACTTCCAAATCACAAACTGCTTTTGGTTGGAACTGGTGACCCCCAGCACCAACAACAACAATGTCATTAGCTGGTTCAAGCTTCAGATCAGGGCAGGACTGTAAAAGCCACGTAGCAGCAGCCTCATTAATAGAGCACGACATAGAGCCACTGTCGATCATGGCTCTCAGTGAAACTCCACCCACAGTTCCCACAGTTGTGTAAAACAAACTGTCAGATTTCTTAATTCTTTGCGTCATTTGGAAGACAACTGTCATACCAGGTGGTGAAGCAGAACACAGAGATTCATACATGGATTCCAGGTCATCACTGTTGCAGATGGGAGAGTCACTCAGATGATCCACACCTTCCTCCCTCAAATGTGGATCAACTAGTTTTCCGACCATTGAGGGACAGAAGACGACGAGGATCTAGGACAAGCACGCCTGGCATGGTCAGGTGAGTGGCACAGAAAACAGAGTTTGTGATCTCGGCAGTGCATAAAAGCTGTGTGAGACATATCATGACAGACGGAACAGGGTTTATCATGTAGGCCCTCAATCCTGGAACGTCTGGAATTAGGCCGTGTGGTCATACCAGGCTGAAAGGATCCTTGCAGAAGAACCTTCTCAAGCATGCCTATGAGCCGCTCCAAAGTAGCTGAATCTGTCGACTGTGGCTGAATGTGTTTCTCTGTTGGTTGGGCAGGCAATGCTGCTGATATCTGCTGTGCATTCATTGCAACTCTCCCAGTTGTCATGCTGCTTGAATTCAACGTTCCTCCCGAGTGGGACTCACATAGGATTTCCTGGACCTCGTGGGCCGTCCATCTATCAATTGTCTTTGATCTAAAGATCATGGCAAGCTCAGGAGAGGGACAGTTTTTGATGAACATTCGGGTGACCTCAGTGCTGGGGCTACCCAACGCCTGTCCTCGTTCCTTCAGGCGCTCAACAGCAAGATCAACAGCACGGTGCAGCCTAAGCCAGTAATCAAATGCACTTTCACCTTTCTCTGGGAGAGTGGTGTAGAAGTCTGCCAGTGGAAGAGGTGAGCACTGAGCAGAGTCAAAGTGTCTCCTCAGGATTCCATAAATAGCCTCAGGATCACGTGTGACATCTACGACACTGTTTCTAATGCCAACCTGGACCACATCCTTAGCCTTGCCTCTCAAATGAACAAGGATCTCTTCAGCTTGTTCTTCAGATCTCAGACTCCCCAGCTTTATAAAGGCTCTCATCAGATCCTCCCACTCTCTCACAGAAATGAGATCAGAACCATCCCCTCTGAAGCATGGTGGGTCCTTAAGCTTCCTGTGGGACACAAACTGCACATGCGCAGCATCAACAGCAGGTGTAGACGACACAGCATGGAAAGATGTGGCAGTAGGTGCAGGTAAAGGGGTACTAGCAGACGGGCTGAGCTGGGTTAAGATACTCTGTGCTACCCTCTGACCAACCAACTGGATCACATCCCCCATCTGACTCACAATCTCCGTGGCAATAGTATCTGGGTTAGGAGAAGGTGGACTGTTGTTCTGAGACATGTGTGACATAGGGCTAGGGGGAGGGACAACAATCCCTTCACTAGACTGGGACCCTGGGATCCTCTGACTATCCCCTCTAATAAAACCACGCTCACTAACAGGAGTGTCATAACGCAAATACAAAGGGGAACATAACAACCCCCTACCCCTACCAACAACATTAGGAGTACTCGATCCCTCCTCTGTGATGTCCATCACAGAGACTAGAATAAAACAAAAATGCTATATTTGTTCCTTAAAAAAATGTGCCAGAAAGAACACAATAAATCACAAATGTGCAGCGCTGAAACTGGCCCCACGTTGCTGAGAGGAGTCCACCGTCCAAACAGTTGATTGACGGCTCACGGCACCAATGTAACCCCCCTCAGTCTCTATTTCCGGTGCTGCATGAGTAAAACTCTCTGGACTCGAGATGGGTAGAGCTCAGGCGTGGTTTATTCCCCTTTTTGTGGGTCTCTGCAATAACATGGGAACATGGATAACCATGGGTTTTCAGCAACAGGATTCCGCCCAAACACAGCAAAAGCTTCATTGCTACTAACGATAAGCTAATGATCGTACAGTGGAACTCTCAGTTTTCTTAAAATAAATAAAAAACAAATATTGATTGAAAAATAAAATGGCAACAAAACTTATTACGGAAAATAAAATAAAAACATTACTGCATTGTGGTTTAGGTAACAAAAGAGAAATTAATTCACTTAAATGCATGGTCATGTAAATATAAATAAACTTCCAGACCAAAGCCAAATTTCCTTTCATGTACAATAGTAAATGGAACAATGCTGCCATCTACTGGGCAAAACTTAACAAGCAGTATTTCTTAAACAGAATTAGCCTGCAGCTCAACCAAATACATGTTTCAAAATACACATACCTGCAATAACATGGGAACATGGATAACCATGGGTTTTCAGCAACAGGATTCCGCCCAAACTATCAAAAGAAGTTTCAAAGTTATTAGACACGACAGTCTCCTCTAGCTGTTAGCCACTAGCTCAGCGTGTCCATTTTTCCTACCGTCTAACCCGTTAATTGCAAAACAAGATCATAAAACTGAAATCTACTCAGATGCTACAGTATGGGCAGTTCATGCTGTTAATGCACTGCCATGTTAACTTCAATGAGGATTTTCAAATATGTTTTAAACTCATGTTCAGTCAGGGCGGACTGAGGAAGGACTTACCACAGCAAAAGCTTCATTGCTACTAACGGATAAGCTTAGGGAAAGCCCGTTTACCAGTAGCAGACTTCCGCTGCGGATTTTCAAAATAAAGGTTTCGAAATAAACCCATGGTTGCGATCCCAAGTTTAACAGGAATTTAACAACAACAAAACCATATTCATTCTTTTACATCGTTACATGTGTTTTCCCACGATGTTTGCTACCCTACAACCCGTCCTGCTCTGTAGTAGAATCAGCGACATTTGACCGTCCTGTTGCTCCCGTTGAATTTTATATCGCATATTTAAAATGTAAAACTTAAAATTGTCCGTAACCTGCGGACAAATGTACATCTTTTATTAGATGAACACGTGGTTTGGTTATTTGCCTTGTGGTGAAAACACACTGAGAGAGGACTTTTTATTAGTGATCTTAACAGTAATTTTTTTTTTCATATTAATGTAATTTGTTCATCTAATTGAATATAATCTATTTGTGTATGATTGTCAGTCCAAAGAGGGAGAGAGGAAAGAGGGGAACATGAGGAGAAAGTACAAGTTCAGGAAGAACCAGGTAAGAAAACAGACAGGAAACAGTGAAACAGAGAGAGTTGACTACCAAAAAGTGATAGACAGATGTGCCAGTCAAGCTGAGGCGACATAGGTTAAAATAAAATTTAAAAAAATCTACAGAGCCATAGTAGTATCTGCAGTAAAGATCTTTTCATACATTGTACCGTAGGCAAAGTTGCAAAACAGTGATGTCATGTATCCTGACGAGGACCCAGGCACAGAGAGACGTGATGAATTTAAGAATCTCATGATTTAATAAAGAAATTTGCAGACTTGCACAGAGATGGTAAAATTATGATGACTGATAACAGAGACGAGGACAACAGACGATGAGGACAGGGAGGAACAGGGGTTTAAATGCACCGAGGAGACAGACAGAGGACAACTGGAGACATGTAGGGATGCAGGGACTGCAGAGACAGGGAAGACGTCTCATCGTGATGAGTAAAGTTGATCTTGCCTGGTTGAGCAGCTCTCTGGGTGCTCAGCACCCCCAAAGCTCTGATCCTAGAATCGCCCCTGAACGTATCATAGATACCTAAATTATGCACTTTTGGAATGCAGGTTCGTCAAATCTGCAGCATGAAACCTGCTCATGAAATAAAGTAAAGTTGACCAATTAGTTATTCGACATACAGTGAAGGAAATCTCAGTGTTCCAAGTTCCCTGGATTTGAGAAATCAGGTTTAATGAACTTAAGAATTTTTTGGAATTAACTGTTAGACCTTCGGTGCATTCATAGCTTCATGTCTTTTTTTATATATGATGCTGTCTTTTGCACAGACAGACATCTACCACCTGAACTCCTGCACATGGAGAAAACACAATAACAAGACATTACAATTCACTTATGAAAACAGAAATGTTGTTAAGTATAAATGAAAGTTAGTAAAGCTTTCATCTCTGATATTAAAGAAGAAAATGTTTAAATATCAAAAATTACAGGGAGTTTTGTTTGACTTTCACAACTTTAAAAGACGTAACTGGGCTTCAGCGTAGATGTGTACAAACTGCTGACCTGAGTGAGTAACTAGCACAGTATGAAAAACGAAGAAAATGCAACATGATGTAAAAAATATATGTATATATTTTATTAATAAAATAATTGCACATTTCATATAAATGATCTTTCAAGTTCACCAGGAAATCTTTTGATGTCCAAACAGGAAGTGAAACACTACAGAAATATCTGTGCTGATAAACTTAACTCTAAATATGTTGAGACCACATATATTTTCGAGTATTCTCCTGAAATCAGATGATAGTTTGATGGCACCAAGTGCAAAATAATCTTAAAATAATCTCCTGTCCTGTCCTATGTCATCCCACATGTACAGTATGTAGTGTAATTTGTACATAAAGTGACAAATCCACAGATAATTATACCAGTTTTAGTATCTCTCAGCTGCTTGTTTTGGTTTGTTTTTTACCGTATTGCCTGGTTTCATCAGAAAGTTTCTTTTAGTCTCTCTTGCCAAATGATAAAATGGCAGAAACACAACTTGCTGTGAACAAAACATGTTTTTGTTTGCTGTAAAAGGGCAAAAGAAGTTGTTGTAATAAGTTTAAATGGATACATTATTACACGTGACAAAGATTCCAAGTGCAACAAAGTAACAAAAGTCATGCTCACATTCAGTGTTATGCTGCCTCCTTTGGCACATAATTCAGTGTTATTGTTATCTGTTATTGTCTTTTCCTTAATAATGTTCTTAGACACCAGTTTGGGAAAGAAATGATTAAATAAATCAATAAATAAAACAAACTGTAGTTATGCATTGTTCCACCACTCTGCAGGGTATGTGCTGCTACTATTAGCACATACCATCATACTTTGTGCAGTCCTGTCAGAAACTAAATGCTCCTGCTTCCATAGGAATTAAGAGAGAAAATAGCCGTCAGGTGCTGCTAATCAGATGCATCTGATTAACTGATCATCAGCAAGTATGAAAACCTTAACTCAGTGCCAACATCTTCAAAGGAGTGGGAAAGATGCAAACCAAAAAATAAAACCCAAGAGCTACATGTCATATTCAGTTAGCATGGATAATGCAAACGTTGGTGATTGTACAGTTAGACTGAATAAATGTGTTTTTTGGATCCTTTCCAGGAGAGAGCCTTTTCTAGCAGCACTCTTAGGTGGGAAAAGTTGCATCTGAACAAACTAGAAGACTTCCAGAATGTCCTTTACATATATGACACTAAAGTGGACAAGTTTAACCATAACATACCTCACCGAAGAAGAAACAGCACAGCAGAAACAGTCTATACAAGCACACAGCGGTGGAGCGGTGATGATTTGGGCTTGGATCACTTGCAGTCATGGAAAACTGTGTTCCAAAGTGTTCTAGTGTCAAATGTGAGGCCATCTATCCAGGAGCTAAAGCTTGGCTAAAACTGAATCATACAACAGAACAGGGATCCAAGCACACCAGCACATAAAGGCTAAAGAAGGTGTCAAAGTTTTGACTCAGCACAGTTAAAATTCAGACCTCAGTCTGAGTGAACTGCTGTGCATAAATGATTTACTTGCAAACCTCAATCAACACTATTGTAAAGAAGAGTTGGTCAAAATCCCTCAACAGAGAATGGATAGATTGATAAATTCACACAGTGAATAATTCCTTGAAGTTATTGCTGTGAAAAGAAGACCCGCAGGCTAACAATGACTCTATAACTCTACAGAGTCCTATCAGAAATGTCTTTTTCACATGACTGTAAGTATCTTTCATTACATTACTCTGATGATTGAACACTACAGGAGTAACAGAAGAGGTTCGTGTATAATGTCCAAATCAAGAGTATACAGCCTCATAATAATAACTAATTGTGTGGATGCTTTAAGGCATCCACACTATTGTTTTCCTGTTTCTCTTTATTCTTTATTATTATTATTATTCTAGTTGCCACTTTTTGTCCCGTTTTTTGGCACTTAACTACTTCCACAATTTTCAGCCGATTTTCACCGTTCAAATTTTAAACTATTCTGCTATTTCTGCTAATGTGCGCTATGACTTTTGGTATTTTTTGCTATTATACTTTTTAAAATATTAAGCTTTTTTCCTTTAATTTGTCCCATTGAAATGAATGGGAAACCTCCGCAATTCTGCTAAAACTTGCTTGTTTTTGAAACTTAACTACTTCCTCATAGTTTCACCTAGAACAACCATTCAAACTTTAAAATGTTCACAAATTATTGGGCTATTCATGTATGATTCAGCTTTTTCATATCTGTTACCATTTTCATCTTATCCCTCTTTAAGTTTTGAGTTTCATCTTTGTGATTTTTCACAAAATACATGGGTTGTTATGGTTGCTATGAAGTTGGTTCTAAGTGAGACACTGTAGGTTTCGCAGTCTTTTCTTCATGTCTGAACAACTTCTTGCTACTTGCTCAATTTTCACTCACCTTCCACAAATTATACATCAAAACGTAGGTATTTTTGCTGGCTTTCAGAAAATGTCATTATCATTGTTGTGGGATTTATAGAATTTTGGCAAATCTCCTCAGACCAACACAAAGTCTGAAAACTCTCCATAGAAAGTCAATGGAGAGTTTGTTCAAAATCACCGCTTGATTTCTGTAATGAGAGGCATATTCGAATCGTCATATCTCCTTAACGAAGCGACGTTAAGACATGAGGCTTGTCCCGATATATCTTCAGACACTCCTCACGCTCACAATTCAAGAATTTTTGTCTCATCTATTACCATTTGGCCATGAATTACGTTTGTTTGAGGGTAGGAAATTCGTCCTTCGCTCAGATTTCTTCAGCTTTCAAACTCTGGAAATGAACCACTTTTTTCTCTCGTCATATCTTTTTTTTGGATTTCCACAGAGACCTGAAAATTTCCATGGTTGTTCACCAAAGCCTGCTGTCTCTTACGGTGAAAGAATGATATCGATACTCCAAGTAGATTTAGAGTTACAAAGCGTTGTTTGAGGGCAAGTCAAGGCAGTTTTTTGTTCCCCTCTACTCAGTTATGGTGCATTACAAGTCAAATATCTTTAATAATTCATAATTTAATGATAAATTGTCAACACTTGAAGATTCCCCCATCTCTGCTGAACATAATGGTGTAAGAATGACCATTCTAGCCCCTACGGTTAGGAAATTATGGTCATTTGTTTGAGTTTAGTCCTCACTATGAGAAATAGACTGCAAAAATCCTGTCTCTCTGCTGCGTGTGTAAAAACGGCTGCACCTGTTTTGGCGGGAAAAAGTACACAGCCTCTCTGATTGGTGCATTCAAATTTAGCAGCTCCCAGGCTGCTTGACTGACCTACAAACTTGCTTCTCTCTCTTTCTGTGTGTGTTATAGTATTTCTAAATGATAGTATTTCTGCTTTTTATAGTATTTCTGCTTTTTATAGGATTTGTGCTTAATATAGCATTTGTGCTTAATATAGTATTTCTGCTAAATTATAGTATTTCTGCTTTTTATAGTATTTCTGCTAAATTATAGTTTTTCTGCTTTTTATAGTATTTCTGCTAAATTATAGTATTTCTGCTTTTTATAGTATTTCTGCTAAATTATAGTATTTCTGCTTTTTATAGTATTTCTGCTAAATTATAGTATTTCTTCTTTTTACAGGATTTGTGCTTAATATAGTATTTGTGCATAATATAATAAGTCTGCTTAACATAGGATTTCTGCTAAATTATACTATTTCTGCTTTTTATAGGTTTTGTGCTTATTATAGCATTTGTGCTTAATATAGTATTTCTGCTTAATTATAGTATTTCTGCTAAATTATAGTATTTCTGCTTTTTATAGTATTTCTGCTTAATATAGTATTTCTGCTCAATTATAGTATTTCTGCTTTTTATAGTATTTCTGCTAAATTGTAGTATTTCTGCTTAATATAGTATTTCTGCTTTTTATAGTATTTCTGCTTAATATAGTATTTCTGCTAAATTATAGTATTTCTGCTTTTTATAGTATTCGTGCTAAAACATAGTATTTCTACTAAATGTAGTATTTATGCTTAATCATACTATTTCTATATATTACTGCCACGTCCCCAAGCAGCCAATCCTCTGTGACGACTGAGACATTCAAATTTACAAATCAGGGCCTGCACGGCTTCCCAGCCAGCCAATCATATCTGAGGTGTTCCGTTTCTTCTCTCATCATATCTCCGCGATGGTTGTACAAAGAGCAATGGAAATCGCAGTCAAGGTACACCAAAGTCCGCTGATTCACCCAGTACAATAATTATACTTCTAGTCCACCTAGTTTTTGAGTTACGTGACGTTTTGTAACTCCAAAAAACGCAGTTTTTCGCCTCGCACCGCGATCTAATTCTGACTGCTCATGACCCTGTTTTCCAGGCACTTGTTCTCTTTCCCAGTGGCGCAGTTGGTAATGACAGGGGTCTGCAAACAAAAGGTAGTGGGTTCGATTCCACCTCGATCAACATGTTTTTCTCCCTACAAATTGATACACTATCACAGACCAGTAATTCATATTGTTTATTTATTACAATTCTGCAAACTTTTATCATTTTACCAGCTTTTCTAATATGGACCTCATATTCTTGTTAACACTCCATGGCACAACTACTGTTCCCTGTAGGCTCTGTGTATGTGTGTGTGTATCAATATTTCTCCCATTTTAAAGTACTACTCCTCCATAATTGTATTTCTGTTAAATCAAAGTACTTTTACTACATCTTAGTACTTCTGCTCAATCATAGTATTTTTGCCAAATCCTGGTTTTTGTGCCAAATCATAACATTTGTGTTATGTTATAGTATTACTACTAAGTGGAGGAATTTCTGTCATGTTACAGTATATGTGCTGATTACAGTATTTCTACTAAATCATATTATATCTACTATATTATATTTTTCTTTCTAAATATCGCATTTCTGCTATATAATTGTATTTCTGCTATGTTATAATATTTGTGCTAAACCAGAGTATTTGTGCTGAAACATAGTATTTCTGCCAAATGATAGTATTTCTGCCTAATTATAGTATTTGTGTTTTTTATAGTATTTCTGCTTTTTATAGGATTTGTGCTTAATATAGTATTTGTGCTTAATATAGTATTTCTGCTAAATTATAGTATTTCTGCTTTTTATAGTATTTGTGCTAAATTATAGTATTTCTGCTTTTTATAGTATTTCTGCTTTTTATAGTATTTCTGCTTTTTATAGGTTTTGTGCTTAATATAGTATTTGTGCTTAATATAGTATTTCTGCTAAATTATAGTATTTCTGCTTTTTATAGTATTTCTGCTTTTTATAGTATTTCTGCTAAAACATAGTATTAATTTAAAATTACAATATTCATAGTTCATCACAGTGTCTCTGGTAAAACACAGTATTTCTGCTATGTTGTACTATTTTTCTAAATCATAGTGTTTCTGTAATGTTTAAGTATTTTCGGCTAAATATATTCTTTCTGTTATCTTATACTATTTCTCCTAAATTCTTGTATTTTTGAGAAGTTATCATGTTTCTGGTAAGTTACAGTATTTCTGCCAAGTTCTGCTTTGCTATTGTATTTCTGCCAAGTATTATGTTTCCTCTAAGATATTGCAGTTCTGCTAAGTTATTACTTTTTAGCAAAGTTCCTTTGCTTCTGCAAAGCTTTTACAATTTCTGCAACTTTTCAGCTTTTTCAGCGAGTTTTTGCAGACAGCTTCAGCTTTAAAGCATCCACACTGCATTTTCGCAGGAAATGCAAATTTTTCTAGTTATATATAAATATGCTTAAATAAGATGTGCTTCAGTTTTTTGGAGTCTGCCTGAAGCTACGTGCTATTTTTTCCCAGTTTTGACACTTTGAAAAATAAGTCTGATAAGAAGCTCGGACCACAAACACAAAGCAACGCCTGTTGGACTGTTGGACCAACCACCCCTGCTGAACTGCAGCTATGAAACAGTTCGCTGTGCTCCAGCTCCAAGTTGCAGGGAGATGAACGTGGAGACAAAGGCAAACTTTTAAACCTCAGGTATGTAGATAGCACCACTCTGTCGGCCTCCAAATAAATCACATGGCTGATTCCAGTCTGCCGCAGTTCTGAATGACCCAGCCGGTGGCGTTGACATCAAGCTTCAGTAGGTTCATGACCCATTCATCCTTCTGAGCTCCCTCCATGAACTCCAACAAGGTTATCTCACCTGTTGGGCACAAAAACACGATCCACACTGTTGACTAGGGATGGGTGCCGGTGTATGGCACCGGTTCTGACATAAACGGTAGTAACCAGACCGAAAAGCAGCGCACATTTCGGTGCTTTATTTTTCTGAGCTGTGATACACTTTAGATTCTAGCCAATCATTTTACGTTTCCGAGGATAGTAGGCGGGTCCAGGTACGTACGTTCTTTTAGAGCAGAGCTATAGATTAAAAATGCCCAAGGCGAAGCGGTCAAAGTCTGGCTGTACTTCACAGCAAAAGATGCAAACTCAGCAGCTGCAACAAGTGCTTCAAGCTGATACTGTGATACTGTCAAAGGAGGTAACACCTCAAATCTGATGAAACACCTGGCGACGCATAGCGTCTTTTTTTAAAAGCCGAGAAATGCACCGTATTTGATAGCTTGCTGCGAGACCTCACACCGAGAACATCTACTGCGGGTGTGGTGCCTGTTATCGGACCCGGAGTTAGCAACATCCCCCAAAAACCCGAAGAGGAGAGTCCTGGCCCCTAGCCCTGCCAGTGTAGCAGAAATGATGAGGATGATGATGCAGCAGCAGCCGTTCTTCTCTGCGTGAGTAGCTTAATGTTGTTCGTGTGTAATTTACGTTGAGTAGGCTAACCACGTTATTACATTAATGCATGTAAGGTGAACTAGCAAACATCATCATAGCTACATGCAGCTGTCTTCTTGTTTGATGGCAGATACTCCCTTCACCCTGGACAAAAAGGCTAAAATGACCAAAGAAAAAGTGGAAAACAGTTAAACATGAGAGGTTTTTGGACAAAGTTTGTGTTTTTTCCATTGTTTAAGCTGCTTCCAGCCAAGAGTGATACCATATATGCCCCATAGCTGCAGAAAAGGCTAACATTGTTATCTTTTTACATAAAAACAGCTGAACATGAGAGGTTTTTGACCAATTTTGTGTTCTCCATTCTTTAAGCACCGGTTCGTGCACCGTTTAAGCACCGGCACCGTTTCAAAAGTACCGGTTTGGCACCGGTATCGGATAAAACCTAAACGATACCCATCCCTACTGTTGACTTTATACCATGGCTTCTATGATGTCACATTTTTGCAGTGTTACACCATTACAGGCAATTGTACATTAAATAATCAAAATGTAACTGAGTTGCAGCTTTAATTCAAGGGGTCTTATTTTATTTATTTTTTTGCATTAAATGTTTAAGAATGACAGCTTTTTCTAGAAACAGTGCCCCAGTTTAAAGGCTCAAAATGAACGGGACGATTGACCGACAACCACTTTCATGAGCAGGTAAGGTCTGCCTTCTTGCTATTTAATGACAAATGAAGCAGACATGATATCTGAAGTTGAATCAAAAAGTAAAATCTGTATTTTATTTGAATTTATAAGAATGAGTGCACAGCTCAGGAATAAAAACTGAAAGACCACAGAGGGCAAGGAGAGTGCACGATGGCAGAATGATTTCTAGTTAAGAAGAACGACTTCACAACAACTGCTGAAACAATCAAATGTTCTGACATAAAAACAGATTTTAGTTACTAAAAACAAGCTTATTAAGGCTGGATCCACGTCAGACTCTATTACTGTCTGAGTCACCACAGATCCATCAGCGAGTCATGTTCTCTCGTTGCTAATGTTCAGTGTCTGTCACCTACAGTTTGTCCTGTCAGGTTAGAGCTGAATACTCAGATTTCAATATCTAATATAAATTATGGCAGTAAAAAGAAATGTACATATTTTTTATTTAGATCTTTATTCTGTCTATGACAGTGACAGAGTGAACAAAGCTCATTTAAAAATCCTTTCTTCATATGGCCCACAATGATGCATTCCAGGGGCGATTCTAGGATCAGAGCTTTGGGGGTGCTGAGCACCCAGAGAGCTGCTCAACCAGGCAAGATCAACTTTACTCATCACGATGAGACGTCTTCCCTGTCTCTGCAGTCCCTGCATCCCTACATGTCTCCAGTTGTCCTCTGTCTGTCTCCTCGGTGCATTTAAACCCCTGTTCCTCCCTGTCCTCATCGTCTGTTGTCCTCGCCGCATCTCTGTGCAAGTCTGCAAATTTCTTTATTAAATCATAAGATTCTTAAATTCATCACGTCTCTCTGTGCCTGGGTCCTCGTCACAAAACATGACATCACTGTTTTGCAACTTTGCCTACGGTACAATGTATGAAAAGATCTTTACTGCAGATACTACTATGGCTCTGTAAATTTTTTTAAATTTTATTTTAACCTATGTCGCCTCAGCTTGACTGGCACATCTGTCTATCACTTTTTGGTAGTCAACTCTCTCTGTTTCACTGTTTCCTGTCTGTTTTCTTACCTGGTTCTTCCTGACCTTGTACTTTCTCCTCATGTTCCCCTCTTTCCTCTCTCCCTCTTTGGACTGACAATCATACACAAATAGATTGTATTCAATTAGATGAACAAATTACATTAATATGAAAAAAAAAAAATACTGTTAAGATCACTAATAAAAAGTCCTCTCTCAGTGTGTTTTCACCACAAGGCAAATAACCAAACCACGTGTTCATCTAATAAAAGATGTACATTTGTCCGCAGGCTACGGACAATTTTATGTTTTACATCTTAAATATGCTATATAAAATTCAACGGGAGCAACAGGACGGTCAAATGTCGCTGATTCTACTACAGAGCAGGACGGGTTGTAGGGTAGCAAACATCGTGGGAAAACACAGTTTCAACACTGCAGGGGCGCACCTTGGACCAAGGGCAGGACACCTGCTATGAAAGGATGCTGAGAACCGCCCCAGATAGCGAGGAGACATTGAACAGATGTTGATTTTCCATCTGAACCATCAGAATCGTCAGGCTTGAAATGTCAACACAAAACCAATGTTGAAACAACATTGAAATACTGATGAAACCTGACACTGACATTGAAATAACATTGATTCACTGTTGTTCTGTCATCGTTGATTGTTGATCTATTTATAGTTGACAAGGTGACAACAATCACGTTGAAAAACCATTGATTTATGGTTGAGCGGAAATTAAAGCTGCTACCACTTGGACTATTCCATAGCCCCCCCTCTCACAGTGGTACATCCCTTCAGGTAACCATTGTCTTGTACAGTAGAGCGGGACATTAGATTTACTCTCAGCGGAATTGATCGGAGAAGGCATCAGTTCATGCACTGCACTGGCCTGCACCACGATTAGTATAAGGTAAGAATGAATGACTTTTGTTCTATTCGTTATTTCCACGGTTGCATTTGAATAACAGTAAAAAACAAACAAACTTGTTAATGTAAAGTTTCGGACAAAATGTGGGAGCCCAAAATTGTGTCTACTTTCATCTTACAATCCGGCAACAAATAAGTTGCACTGCGAACAAAGTCAACAAAGAAAACATTTTCGTTTCATACTTTTCCGTTATATTCCCTTACAAAGCTAGCTTTAACGGTTCGAGGGTTCCTTTGTTCTTGCCGTCGCCTCGGCGCTTGACCCAGACTTTCGCTCTGTAGTTGCTTTTTAGCATAGTACTACAAAAAATTGTAAATCTGTGATATATGATTGATAAACGTAAAGGTAACTGTATAAATGTGTTCAATGACTTTGTTACTTTTAATGATTGGAGAGCACCCGCTTCGATTCGCACTCAATTCAAACTTTACGTTGCACGCTCACCTAACTTTACGTTGCACGCTCACCTAACTTTACGTTGCACGCTCACCTACCTTGCGTTTGCACCTTTTGTCCACACGTAAACTGCGTTTTATTATTTATTTATTAGTTTTTCGCCTCTCACTGCTTAAGCCATTAATCTTTCTGGAATTGTTTTTTTAAACAGATGCGACCTCACAAAAGATATTAGCTATGCTGTCAGACCTGACGACAGCTGTTAACGAACTCCGTGAGGAGGTCAGAGCCATCCGCCATCCCTGCTGCAATGAATCGGTAGATGCTGGGGTACTGCCTCTGGATTTGCCCTTGCACAACATTGAGGAGCTAAACAATGCAGAGGCAGCTCTTCAATCATAAGAGGCAAATAAGGCAATGGTAAGTATATAAAGGTTATGTACACTTTGTAACTATAAAGTGTAATAGCTGTCAGATGTGATTTAAATACATAACAATGGCCTGTTGATTAAACATACAAGCACTTGCATACACATTTAGGACATGAGACACGCTAATTCCATCTCTTAAAATGTGTCTATAGGTGACACGCTTTGCCTTGGTTGGAGGGACCACACTGGAGGTGCGAGTCCGCCGTGTAATGGCTTATGCCATTACAAACGAGCTGGCCTCGGTACTCAACTGGGCAGGGAAAAAAAACAAGGACCAGACAAAGCAAAAAATGGCATTTAAAGATACAGCGCTCTGCAAATGCATATATGGTGGTAAGTTTTACAGTTTTTTTGCTATATTACTTTGTCTTTCTTAATAACAAGACTTTCATGTCCGGTTAATCTGGAAATGGAGTCTTTGGTCTTTGGCTTGTTTAGTCCTCGGGTTGTAGTTGTACAGCCCGAGGACCCCATGTTTATTTTGTTTTAAAGGATACACGGCACACCATGCTAAGACTTATCACTTTTTCCGCTCATAGCTCTTTGGGAATCAAATGCGGCAGTTTGCAGATTTACGCCTGGTGACTTTCATGTTTATCAGCCTAGGAGTTTACATACTTTCTCCCCGCTGAAGACAGTTAACGAGAGCTTATTCATGTGCTCTAATTCACTTTTTGTGTTTGTGTGTGTGTATTTTTTTCCTAGATGGCCTGACGCAGCAGTTAGGGGCAAACTCTATGTCCGAGTTTGTCTTTGCACAAGCAGTGCAGAAATGGCTCCGATACGCCCCAGATCGTATGGGTATGGGTGGTGCAGGACGCACATCATGCATCCCCATCCCAGAGTAAAAAATTACAAACTTCTGTGAAACATATAAATGTAAATGGCAAACTGTCTTTTAATAAAGTATTTAGCAAACGAAACATGCCTATTGACCTTTTTTTGTTTATTTTTTTTCTCTGTTACATCACATGCAATGCTTTCTTATTTTAGGATATTAATATTGACATGATACATTGTGAGACATTTGTTGTTGTTGTTTTTTTTATAAAGGGTGTCCAATTTGAGGAATAAGTACAATTATGTGTTTAGGTGGTTTAAGTATTGATGGAAACATGCAGTAGTTTAGTATTGGTTAAAATACTTATAAAGAAAGGTAGATTTCCAGTCATGATTTAACTGTTGTTTTAATAAAAAGCAACTGTGCGAAAGAGGTGGAAAATCAACACCATAGCTCAACAGTGTTTCAATATCAGAATCTGACATTGTTTCAATGTCAGGTTTCAACATTGATTCAACATCAAAACCTGACGTTGTTTCAACATTAAAAAAAGGTGCAAGAGTGACGTTAGGTCAACGTCACACTTCAACGTTGATTCAATGA
The DNA here is from genome assembly GCF_056152115.1 of Neolamprologus brichardi. Classification (NCBI taxonomy): domain Eukaryota; kingdom Metazoa; phylum Chordata; class Actinopteri; order Cichliformes; family Cichlidae; genus Neolamprologus; species Neolamprologus brichardi. The sequence continues at coordinate 42,003,564 of NC_142104.1, read as the reverse complement.
TGTCGCCTGATATTGACTCAACGTTGTTTCAATGTTTCCTTGCTATCTGGGGCAGGTGAGGCCAAATGAAGAGAGGAAAAATCCGTGGAAAGCAAGTCCACAGACACGTTGCAGCCGGATAACAGGCACCTTTATGATACGTAGCTGCACACAGTGTTGCCAACTCCTCAGTAAGGAAAATCGCTATTTGTTATCCTAAAAGTCGCTAGAAGTCGCTAAATGATGTCATCGCCTAATTTGCATAATTGGCCATGCTAATGTAATTGTAACCTACATTGTTGGAGAAAGAAATAACATCGTGGAAGAGACAGTTTATTTAGAACTATAAATTAAATTTCTTTTAGCAATTATTGTTTTTTAATGTCACAATTCCAACCCTGCTCCTTTACCTGGGCTTGGACCGGCAAAAGTGACCCGAAATTGGCACTCTGGGAGAGTTACTTTGTGTGTGTGTGTGTGTGTGTGTGTGTGTTTATTAGTAGTTTTAAACCTTGTGATCCACAAAACAGCATAAAAAAATAAGATCTGACTGCGTTACAGTCAGTGCGGGAGCAGCGGCTTCACTCATGCGTGATTCATTTGCAGTTTGGACGCATAGGTGTGAACATCTCCTGCCCTGATAGCAGCTGAGGGAGGACTATCCTCCGCCCGTGAGCGCTTTGGCAAGGGTGAGGTGCACCGTGCCAAAGCACTGCTGCTTGTTGAGAGTAAGAGCAATACGCACTTTCACGTCAAAAAGTTGACATAAATAAGTCTCCAATAACACCAGAAAAAGTCGCCAGATTTGTCGCTTGTCGCTTTTTAGAAAAAAAGTCGCTAAGAGGGTCTGAAAACTCGCTAAATATAGCAACAAAGTCGCTAAATTGGCAACACTGGCTGCACAAAGTAATATGGAGGTGAAACAGGGGCGATTTTAGCCCATTTTTGGGGGTGCTTCATCACCCCAAAATGAATCAAAGCACCCCCAAAGATTTTTTACTTTTTTTGACAATATTTGCTGTTTGTGGGACACACTACTAAAAATATAAAAAGCATGCAGTACGTACTTGAGATGGAACATTTTAACAACAATAGTATAGATAACCCCTCTCCCCTCCCAAAATGGTTTGTTCCAGCTCGCCTCTCCCCTGCTCTGGCGCCCTTTCTGCCAGAGCGATGGTGTCTGAGCAGTGTTGCCAACTTAGCGACTTTGTCATTATATTTAGCGAGTTTTCAGACCGGGCAGCACGGTGGCACGGTGGTTAGCACTGTTGCCGCACAGCAAGAAGGTCCTGAGTTCAATTCCAACATCAGGCCGGGGTCTTTCTGTGTGGAGTTTGCATGTTCTCCCCGTGTTTGCTTGGGTTCCCTCCGGGTACTCCGGCTTCCTCCCACCGTCCAAAGACATGCCACTAGGTGTGAATGTGCGAGTGAATGTGAGTGCGAATGGTTGTCTGTCTCTGTGTGTTGGCCCTGCGACAGACTGGCGACCTGTCCAGGGTGTACCCCGCCTCTCGCCCTATAACAGCTGGGATAGGCTCCAGCGCCCCCCGCGACCCTGAAAAGGATAAGCGAATGGATGGATGGATGGATGGAGTTTTCAGATCCCCTAGCTTTTTTTCTTAAAAAAGTCGCTAAAAAAAGACGTGAAAGACATTACAAAAAACAATAATTGCTAAAAGAAATTTAATTCGTAGTTCTAAATAAATTCTAAATGCATTTAGGACGTTTTTTGCTCACTTTATGTCTCTTCCACGATGTTATTTCTCTCTCCAGCAGCGTAGGTTACAATTACATTAGCATGACAAATTATGCAAATTAGGTGATGACGTCATTTAGCGACTTCTAGCGACTTTTAGGACAACCAATAGCGATTTTCCTTACTGAGGAGTTGGCAACACTGTTTCTGCCAGAGCGATGGTGTCTGAGACGCAGCGGAGCGGAGGTGGAAGCGCCTGCCTTAAAACAGGACATATTAGCTGCATTTAACCCTAAGTTACTCTTTATATAGTTGGGTAGGAGTCAGGCCATGTTTCTTTTTAGCTGAAAAACATTACACCAGGTAACCTGCAGTGTTGAAAACGTGTTTTCCGGCGATGTTTCTACCCTACAATCCGTCCTGCTCTGTAGTAAAATCAGCGATACTTGACCGTCTTGTTGCTCCCATTGAAATGTATACAGCCTATTTAAAATCTAAAACGTAACATTATCTGTAGCCTGCTGTTGTTACCACTGTCCTGTTTGAAAAGGAGAGAAGCTGCTTATTTTGTCATATGTGCCGATATTAAACCCAAGGTACTAACTAGCTAACTGACTGGATTCCCATTAACCTTATAACTGCTGTTGTGTGTGTGTGTGTGTGTGTGTGTGTGTGTGTGTGTGTGTGTGTGTGTGTGTGTGTGTGTGTGTGTGTGTGTGTGTCTGTGTGCGCAGAGAGACAGCCAGGTTCATGATGGATATGAGGAAGTTTTTTCAAAAAAGGAGCCACATTCAGGTAAACGTGTAAGATCAAATGATCCATCAATAAAGGATAATGTTGGATCAGTGTTTCAATATTTATATCCTTTATTAGATGTTCATGTGGTTTGGTTATTTGCCTTTTGGTTGAAAGTAAACTGAGAGAGGACTTTTTTATTAGTGATCTTAATAGTATTGTTTTTAATCTAATTGAATAAAATCTATTTGTGTACGATTGTCAGTCCAAAGAGGGAGAGAGGAAAGAGGAGAACATGAGGAGAAAGTACAAGTTCAGGAAGAACCAGGTAAGAAAACAGACAGAGAACAGTGACAGGCACAACACAAACTGTTAAACTGGCAAAGAGAAAACTTTTTGAAGCTCAAGAGTGAGGCTGGTGCCATCCCAGATATGTTAACATTGTACAATCTTCTGGATAATCAGATCTTTACCACACTGAAAACTGTTATTCAGGTTGCCCTAACAAACCCAGTTAGCAGCTGTAGCTGTGAGAGGTCTTTTAGTGTCTTGAGGCAGCTCCATACCTGGCTGAGAAGGACCATGGGTCAAAGCAGACTCCAGCACCTGGCTGTGCTGCGAGTCTGCGACATAGGATAAAAGAAAAGAAAAACTCTGCAGAGCCATATTAGTATCTGCAGTAAACATCTTTTCATACGTTGTACCAGAGGCCAAGGTGTCTCCATTTTTCTAATTTTTAATAATATTTTGTACATTTCAAGGACTCTTCTGTTTTTGGAGTGTATTTTTATGTATCTGTATTGTATTATACAAACACTTTAAAAGTGAATCTCTGTCCAAAAAATGCACTCAGTTTACTTTTTACTCACTGTGAGCATCATTCATTATTCTCCTCAGTAATTAAGGTTAGGATATGTTTTTTATTCCAATCCATTCTTCAGCATTTAAATAACCTTGATCAGATTTGATGGTTTTGTTACAGACTTTACAAAAAAGTGTTTTGCTTTTCTTTCACAAATGTGGGATTAAATTGTGTTAAAATGTACAAAACAGTGATGTCATGTTTTGTGACGAGGACCCAGGCACAGACAGACTTGATGAATTTAAGAATCTTATGATTTAATAAAGAAATTTGCAGACTTGCACAGAGATGGTAAAATTCTGATGACTGATAATGGAGATGAAGACAACAGACGATGAGGACAGGGAGGAACAGAGGGAACTCGGGACAACTGGAGACATTTAAGGATGCAGGGACTGACAGAGACGGGGAAGAAGTCTCATCGTGACGAGTACAGTTTATCTTGCCTGGATGGGCAGCTCTCTGGGTGTGCAGCACCCCCAAAGCTCTGATCCTAGAATCGCCCCTGCTACCATGCAACCCAACATAATACACAAATGCACGACAACGCCTTGAAGTCATTCTGTTGTTTCCAAAGAACTGATGAGAAAGATGTTTGACTTAATCTATGTGTTAGGCAGTAGTTTGTGTAGGAGTCATATGAGTTGTTCCTTTTTTGATTAAGTGGGTTGGTTTAAATGCACTCACTGTATTGGTGCACGGGTGTGGGGCGTGACTCGTGGGTGTGTTAGGTGATAAATGTGGTTGCACTCACCTGATGTTGATGAGCAGAAAGGTAGGGTGAGCATGAGGCGAAACCTTCTGTTGAGCGCAGCTTGAATCATTTTGATGCATTTTTGACTGTAACTTGATGGTTTATGTAAACTTATGCACTAAGTTATGCAACAGGCCAATGTTGTAATTTGGCATAGTAAATGGTGCAGTTATTTGTGCAGTCTGTGCATTTGTTTAATGGTTTGAGCCCGTGTGCTGATTTGTATAGTGGACAGTTGTATGTGGAATAAAAGTAGCACATAGTACAGATGTGTATCTCATGTGTTTACTGTTGCGCGTCATCTGTGTCCTCGTGTTTAGCCTGCCGCGGCCGCTGGCTGGAGGAGCCGCAATAGTTTGGATATAGAGAATGCTGGTGGCATGAATGAAAATCTTTGAAGCTTCGTCCAGCGATGAAACTGAAATCATAATAGGGAGGGATTCTCCTATCAGATGCAAAGATGAATTAACAGCAAAATTACAATATGTAATATGTATTTGTAAAGAAATATTATAGACAGTTTTGAAAGATATAGAAAGATCTGTAAAGATGTCAAGCAGCTTCTAGATGCTTAAAGGAAGCAGTAAGGTCAGTTTCCCTTCTGGGTTTTCAGTAGTGATGTGCGAAACCACTGATTTCCTTTCTGATCTGATACCAAGTAATATTCAGGGAGGTATCGACGATACTGATCCGATACTTTGTACAAAAACTTATTTTATTTATTGTATCTCAAATTATAGCATCATAATGATTACAGGACATCAGAGTACTTGTTTCCAACAATGACGGCAGCTGCTTAGTTTTAATATTACTCTTATTTCTCTTTCTGGGTCACAAAAAAACTTTTAACATATTTTCAGGTGAGAATGTAGCCGTGTAAACTTCTAACTTAAAATGTTATTGTTTGGCTTTTTCAGTGTTTTATTTGTTCGTGAGTAAATCGGTTTGGCTGAGATTAAAGTTATTAGATTAGATTAAATTAAATTTATCTTTATTAATCCCTCAGGAGGGTTCCTCCGGGGTTTTCACACAGCTGAATAAACATCAAACAGAAAACTGATTAAACAGAAGTGTGAGACGGTCGAGAGTTTACGTCAGCGCCCGGTTATATGTTAGATAGCAAGGAGCAGACGGCAGTTTCACTCCACCGAGGGAGCTCGTGACGTACTACCCGGCTTTCTTCAGACCGCGAAGGCCGGGTCCTCAGGTGGAAGCAGCCTCTGAATTTGGACACCCCCGCTGTTTCCGGACATTTAACGCATTTTATCTGATAAATAAACACTATAAAATGTATTTATCCCCCCACACAACAACCTTTTTGAATGTCTCCCTAGTGTGACCACAACACCTCACGTTTTTGCCACACGTATCGCAAACCACGTCTCAGTGTTTGTGGAGGTAAAATAGGTTCGCACATGACTCCAATTACGCTCAGCCATTGTTGTGAGTGCGCACGCCAAGGGGCTGCGAGACATTTATACAGCCGTATTTCGCAAATGACTATGAAAGGCTGAAGAGGAAGTAGTTCCTTTGAATGTAGACAATCCGAATGTTATAGTTTCTTTCCACTGTGTTCCTGTTAGTGATAAACTACAAATTTACCCTAAATTACTAAAATATCAATATTTTAATGTGAGAATTGATTCTAGAACATAAACGATTGGTATCGGAGGAATCGATATTTCAGGATCGATCCGCACATCATTAGTTTTCAGCATTAATAAAGAAACCTGCAACAGGGTGAGTGATGTTTGAGGTCTAAAAGAAATCAACACAGAGAAATGTTTACAGTGCTTTTCTACCTGAACATTCAAAGCGCTCTATACAGGTCGCCTCATTCACACCTGTTCATAGAAGCCCTTTTTCTGTGCTTTCTATCTAACATTCACACACATTCATCAGAGAGTGACTTGGGGTTAATGTCTTGCCAGTTAGCACGCAGTCTGGAGCAGCCAGGGATCGACCCAAAAACCATCTGATTAGTAGATGAGCTGCTCCACCTCCTGAGCCACAGCCGCCCCTTTTAGAGGTAAAGAATCAATTAGAAAGTAAGGACAGTAATTTTTTGAGGTGATTTGATTAAAAAAATCATTTTTGCTTCTAATTACATAATTAAGGTGTAATTACATCGTCCAACAAATTGATACATTGTCATAAACGTATCATTTATCTACTAAAAATACACAGGAGCTGGCGTCATGTTGTGGAAGCTGCCATCTTGCCCCACCATCATCCACTGGCTGATGGGCATCGCTGCTCCGCCTTTTCATGTTTTATGTAAGTGGATTTATACATTACTTTGAATTTAACCTCCTAAGACCCAAACTCTTCCACAGCATGCATTTTTAATTTGTCTTTGATATTTGGGCTGATTGGGTCCAATGAATGTAAAAACAAAGAATTACCAGATTTTTTTTTTTTTACCTTATTTTTGTTTTTATGAAAAATCGAAGCCACATGTGAGGATATTCATTTAAAATTTTGATAGAACTGTAGCAGTATAATGTCCCCGTAAGTCGATATCAGGCCCTTGTAGAGCAAAATTGAGTAATTTGGTCTAAATAACCCAAAATGTGATGTCCACATATGTGGACGGCAGGTCCTAGGAGGTTCAAGATGTCAAATAGCTCTTTCACACTACATATGACCGTTTCACATTTGTACATGTATATTTTGGTGATCTCTTTCTCAGTATGTTTTTCTTCTTATGGAAATAAGCTAAGATTAAACCGGTTAATGTTCGGCTCCTGTGTCCTAAAAAAATCACACCTTTCCCCTGATAAACAAATTGATTGGATTCTCACATTGTGTGGGAATTGATTATCAATTACAACTTTGATGAGCCACTTCAAAGAAAGTTTCACAGCAGCAACAGAAAGTCCAGATGTGGAAACAGAAGTGTGTGGAGAAAGAGCGGAGAATAAGAAAAAGTAACGGTTAGCTACAGAAGAAACGGAAAGGAAATAAATAAAAGGAATATAATAACTCCCTCGACAGCCAGAGTTGTGTCGGCGATGCTCGCTGTGAGTAGACTGTTTCAGCCCACTGTACGCGGTGTTCGTGCCTTGGAGAAGAAATAAAGTTCGGTGAAGCAGTTTCCTACGCCTCCTTCGATCTTTTTGCTAGCGGAGTTGACCTGTATAGTAAGCTGTTGCCGGCTACGAGCCAGTTACGGAACTTTCAAGTAACTGCCAGAGGTTTCCTTACTACGGTTCGGGACCGCGGATCTGGCGCGGTAACAATTTTTACGTTTGTTTGAAAGGCACTTCGGTTTTATTTTGAAATCCATGCTTTTATTTTGAAACAGGAAACTGGCGCAAAACCGTTAAAGGGCTGTTAGTAATGTTTCTTTTAGGATATGGTAAATAGTGTGCCTTAAAGTGAAAAATATGTACGTTTCCTTTGCCAATTAGTACCTGGCTGACAGTGGCACAAGGTTTGTTAATGTTTCCTTTAACGGAATAAGTTACATGCAATCAAAATGTCGTTTAATAGAGTTTATGTTGTTAATCTTGACATTTATGTGTAGTTGTAAGTTAGTGAGGTGATATAATGAATTGAGTGATGTAAATTTGATGTATATGCTATATGTGAGCAGGAGAAATTTGTTTCCTTTGATGTTATGGTATTAATATTGCTGGTTTTGATTTGCTCCTAGCTCTTACGGTGTCTTCACTGAATGTTTCAATAAAAACCTTTCCAATAAAACCTCTGTGAAGCATCAGTATAAGAGACCATCATTCAGCCAGGGATGCTACAAGACAGATGTCTCTCACGGAGTCCTTTAGTGCTGCAGGCAGGCAACATGTTCAAATAGCACAGCTTCAGTTTTTTTTATTTCTATATGATGAACTCTGCATTATTAAGTGATAAGAACAAGTAATCTGATGTCCTGTAATGATTATGACGCTATAATTTGAGATACAATAAAAGAGTAAAGTTTTTGTACAAAGTATCGGATCAGTAACGTCGATACCACCCTGAATTTTACTTGGTATCAGATCGGAAAGGAAACCAGTGGTATCGCACATCACTAGTGATCAAACGTCAGGCCAAGCTGGAACTGCTTCCTGTCTTCTGTAACTTCTACAACACTGTCCAATAGAGACACATGAATGAAATGCAGTGTCATTAAAAACACTGATGATCTTTATTTAAAAATGTAATATATTTACATCTGAATAAACTTTTAGGCATTACGCTGACGGACGGATGGATGGACAATGAATGCTTTCTCATCCTTCTTGTCATGCACCATGGAAGTGTCTGAGGGGCTTTTCCACTTGGAATCGGGATTCTGTGTCCACACTTCAGAGGTGGAGTTTCCAGCATCTCACCTGGGCCTCATCTGCAAACAATCAGCAGGAGGGCTTCTTAAACCAGCGCTGCCTGCTACTCCTCGCCAGTTTGTTCTGCCATCTCCAGTGGTAACTAGGCTTCACCTCTGCTCCAGTTCTGGCTTGCTGCTTCCCTGTGTTTAACCTTGTTTTCCCTGTGTTTAGATCTCCTCTGCCAACATACTCATCCTACCCTCAAACTCCCTTACCCGTCCAGCACTATTCATTTAAGATGTGATGGAATCAAAGTAATTATTTTCAATCAAATGCTGCAAAGGAATATTTTCATGTGACACAGCGTAAATCTTTCAACTTCAACTTCTTCTCCCTCTGTTGCAGAATTCCCGTTGGATTGTTCCCATCAGGAGCCAGGTGTTCAGTCTCTCGATAGCTTTTCCTCTGGTTCCTGCTCTCTGCTGACACTCCTAGCTCGAGCCACGTTCTCCATTCGCTCTCTTTAAACAAAGTCTCATAAATAGTTTAACCATGTGCATTGAATCTGCATTTGGGTCTAAGCTTTCTATGGAGGGAAGAAATCATCACAGTGACATCTATTCAATTTTTAATTCAATTTTAATAATAATAATAATAATGATGGATTGCATTTATTATCTATAAATTTATTTTATCTATAAATAAAATTGTAAAGCGCTTTTCAGGACCCCTCAAAGCGCTTTACAATTTTATTTATAGAGCGCCAAATGACAGCAACAGTCACCTCAAGGCGCTTTATATTGTAAGGTATACTTACAAAGAAATCCCCAACAATCATATGACCCCCTATGAGCAAGCACTTTGGCGACAGTGGGAAGGAAAAACTCCCTTTTAACAGGAAGAAACCTCCAGCAGAACCAGGCTCAGGGAGGGGCGGCCATCTGCTGCGACCGGTTGGGGAGGGGCAAGGAAAACAGGATAAAGACATGCTGTGGAAGAGAACCAGAGGTTAATAACAAGTACCATTCAGTGCAGAGAGGTCTATTAAACATAGTGGGTGAAGAAGAAGCACCCAGTGCATCATGGGAATCCCCCGGCAGCCTAATGCTGGGCATACACTGTGCGATTTTTGGCCCATTTTGAGCCGATTTTTTTCAGTCGTGCGACCGTTTTGGGCATCGTCCCGAGTTTGGCCTTGATCGTGTGTCGTGCATCGTCTACATGGGGTAACGAGAAGCGATTAACGCCTCACGACCAGCTCCCGATCATCAATCGTTTGCTCGTAAGAAAATCAAACCTGTTTGAAATCCTGTCGGTCGTCCTGAGGGTGTCACCGCAGCGTCTCACACTGCGCACGCGCAAACGCAGAAATGAGAGTGAAAAGACGGAGTAGAACGGCGGTGCGGCGTGTGATCTGGACACAAGCCACGGCACAAACTTCTCACCCCTGCGAGTCAATCAGTTTGAGCAGGAGCTGAATAACGCGACTGAAAAAAATCGCAGCACAGTGTATGCCCAGCTTATTGCAGCATGGAGGATTCAGGGTCACCTGAGTAGGCCATCAGCCTACTAAAAGGATACTGAAGAAACCCGTCGAAATAGTCTTAGTCTTCATCACTGCTGCTGGTGGACTCATTTGAACACCTCCGAAATTTGCACACAGGCAAACATTCCTCTTCTTCCTCAAAATCCTCTCGGGAACGCTTCCTCGAGCCTCCAGCTTCATGGTTGTCAAGCTCTTCGTGCGCATCTTCAAAAAGTTCATCACTGCTGCTCTCAGAGTGGTCGTACACAGCTGAGCTGGTCCCCGAATCAGAGTGTGCAAGCCTGGATTTTTTGCTATTACGACCTTCTTCATCAACATCTTCCTCTCTGGACCTTTTCATGGATCCACCAGGCTGTGGTTCTTCTTCTGTTACCTGCTGATTGATGTCCTCATCGGCAATATTACCAACATGAGGACATCCCACGCTATCAGTGTCAGAAGCAGAGAAGAATTCAGAGTCATCATCAGAAAACTCCTCGCTCCATCTGATTCTTTTCTTTGGTTCCACGTCTTCTTCATCCATCTCTCTAGACCTCCTCCTGGAAACACCTGGCTGAGGATCCTCTTCTGGGATGTACTGGTGAACATCCTCACAGTCTTCAAATGCCTCATCAGAATCCTCATTTTCAATGCCACCAACAACAACAGCATTGTGATCCTCATGCTGCTCATTGTTGTCAGCATTGGCATTATTGTCCCTCACATTAATATTTTGAATGTTGACATTGTTGTCAACATTAGCATTATTGTCCCTCACATTAATATTTTGAATGTTTACATTGTTGTCAACATTGGCATTATTGTCCCTCACATTAATATTTCGAATGTTGACATTGTAATTATCATCGTAAAGGTAATCGTCATATTGATTCAATACTGAAGCTCCTAGCGCATCCAGCCTCCGACAAATATCACGGAGAGCAAGATAAAGATTGACCATGTAGCCCCGGAGTCCACCAATATCTTCGTTAGCTGGTCGGTTAGCTGGTCCATTAACTGGTTCATTAACTGGATCATTAGCTGGTTGGTTAACTGGTTCATTAGCATGTTCCTGATCTCCATTTGAAAACCTTTGTGGGGTAACCTGCCGGTCTGCAAGATCATTTAATCTTTTAATTAGCATTCATAACTATCTGCTGAAAATCTGTTTTTCATCAATTTCAAGACTGAGCACATGTGCTTACCATTACGGTAATTTTGGAATCCATCTCCTATTCCACTCATTTTGACTACAAGGAACACAAAACAACAATGATCAGTAAACCTCAACTCAGAATGTTCAGAGAATTTGCTTTTTTTGTGATGACTTCAGGCTGCGTCCGAACGTACACGGCTATGTTTGAAAACGCACGTTTTCCTTTTTCGTTAAAAAAAAAAAGAAATCCAGTCCACATGTGCAGTTTTGAGAAAATATCTTCTTCCACATGTAAACGCTAATAACAAACTGAAACGCTGTCAAGAACATGCCAAATCTTAACCGTGTAGAAATGTTGGCCAATCAGAAGTCTAGAAGCCTGGGTGGGAAAACCTCACAAAACCTTACGTACTTCTGAAAAGTTTTTGTCTTTTTCTGGAAAAGCAGCTAATTTTGTGTTACTTTCACGTGCCTTCATCGTTTCAAATGTTAATAACTAAAGACAGCTTTTTGGCTGGAACAGACTCACAACTTTGGAATGGACAAAATGCATACAGCATACATAAATGTCATTTTTTTAAATTACATTTATTCCAAACCGACTGTTTTGAATGTAGAAGCCACGTCTGATGCCTCTGTGTTTCTAAATGGAGGCGCAGTAACTGTGTGTGTATATGTCAGCGTGTAAAAACTGCAGATACTAAGATTAACAGACACAGTATGTTGTCTACATCCGCCATTGTAGAAATTGATCTCATGTAAACACTAACGTGGCCACAGCGTGGCGTCAACAGCGCGCACACTTTTGACATTGCCTGAGTAAATGTCCGTTTTCCTCGTCCACACCTAAACACAAAGACGTCGTTTTCAAAAATCTCCACCCTGGCAGGAGTTTTTAAAAATCTCACCTTTCAGTGACTCAATCTGCTGTTTAGGTGTGGACGAAAGGCCCAAACGCAGAGACAAAGCTGCGCTTTCAAAAACAGCCGTGTACATGTGGACGCAGCCTCAGTTTCTCAGAAATTCTAATAGTTTGTTTGAGAACAAAAGTCTTCTCTATTTTCCTAAATGAACAAAATAATCTCAGAAATAATCGTGTTAAAAAGAGCTTCTGTCACTCAGATATGATTAAGAACATTTTCTCATTTATGTATAATTTGTCAAATATTACATCAGTTAAGTCTTCATTTGTTTTCCTGAATAATAGATCCACATCATCCTCTCTATGATGGAAAATATAGTCTAGTCTTGCACAATGTAAAGTACATAAATACTGTCCTGGCAGGCAGGAAAATCAGGCTTTATATATTTAAGTAAATGATCTTAAGTTTAGAAACTGAAATTTGAGCTTACTTTAGTTCTTGGTAAATTACAGAGCAGTTAATCCTCAGGGAAACGTCGAAATGTCACTAAATAGTGGTCTGCTTTCATACGGCTGCAGTGTCTCTTCAGTTTTGTGTTCATATGCTGATGTTTTCATTCAAAACATGCTTAAATGCTGTGATGTCACTTTAGCAGCAAAGACTGTGGAATGTGCAGAGATTCTTTTTACATCAAGTTCTTTGCTCAGAGTTTGATATCTTTTAAATGGAGACAAAAAAACAGACAGAAGTGAATCTAAAAGACTAAAGCGGTCAATGTGTTATTATTTTTATTTATTCTAATAGTTCCTGTAAAGTTCTACTCTAAGAGATTCATCTTGGCCTTCATGCAGGATTAAAGCTCAATAACACACAAAATATAAAACATTTCTTTATGGTTGTTAGGCAAAGTTATCAAACATATATCCACTAATATGGTCTCATTCTTGCTCTGCTCCCTCATTTTTCCCTGGAGGCATCGCTATGGCAACTTAATATTTAACATGTCTTTGTTATCAACTTTATTTGTACAAATCTGTGATGTTGATGTGCACAACGTGGGCTTTAGACCTCGGAGGGTTAATCAACGAATAAATTTCTGCTCATGACGGTGCAGATTTCTGACAGTTTGTGTACTTTAAGCATTTAACAATTTGATTGTTTTCTAATAAAAACTGTGTGAAACTCAAGTTAGACCTGTGTTTGTAAATGAACCGCCCCATGTTGTGTAGCTTTCTGGATTTTATACTTATTGGGCTACATATTAATTTACTATACAGGCTATACAGTAGATAAAATCTAAACTCACATGTTTTATGTAACTAAAGTGTTTAATCATGTGGGCTACAGACAATAATCAAGTTATGGTTTTCCCAGCCCGCTATGTCTGTGTCAGGGGCGATTCTAGGATGAGAGCTTTGGGGGTGCTGCGCACCCAGAGAGCTGCCCATCCAGGCAAGATAAACTGTACTCGTCACGATGAGACTTCTTCCCTGTCTCTGTCAGTCCCTGCATCCTTAAATGTCTCCAGTTGTCCCGAGTTCCCTCTGTTCCTCCCTGTCCTCATCGTCTGTTGTATTCATCTCCATTATCAGTCATCATAATTTTACCATCTCTGTGTAAGTCTGCAAATTTCTTTATTAAATCATGAGATTCTTAAATTCATCAAGTCTGTCTGTGCCTGGGTCCTCGTCACAAAACATGACATCACTGTTTTGTACATTTTAACACAATTTAATCCCACATTTGTGAAAGAAAAGCAAAAGACTTTTTTGTAAAGTCTGTAACAAAACCATCAAATCTGATCAAGGTTATTTAAATGCTGAAGAATGGATTGGAATAAAAAACATATCCTAACCTTAATTACTGAGGAGAATAATGAATGATGCTCACAGTGAGTAAAAAGTAAACTGAGTGCATTTTTTGGACAGAGATTCACTTTTAAAGTGTTTGTATAATACAATACAGATACATAAAAATACACTCCAAAAACAGAAGAGTCCTTGAAATGTACAAAATATTATTAAAAAATTAGAAAAATGGAGACACCTTGGCCTCTGGTACAACGTATGAAAAGATGTTTAGTGCACATACTAATATGAGAGCACCATCACTGATCACGGGAGCAGGCAAGGGGGACTCACTAATGGAGTTTTCAAACACTTCAGCGTTAACTTCAGGGGGTGGGTCCTCCGCTGTGATAGAACCACTGCTGGGGTCCACATTGCAGAGAGAATGGCGTCTCACGTTGAGGGAACCTTCAACTTCCACCGGCTCATCATCAGCGAGACCCTGTATCTCCGGCGTTTTCAGTAGCCAGTCCAGTGTCCTGTCATGATGATCCATCTGTGTTGACTTCACAGACCCTTGGTCATCTCCATTATTCAGATTCTCTCTGCCCAAGTCAACAAGGGACACACCTAAGCCCAGGAAGTTGACAGGGAGAAGGAGGTTTCTGTGTACAACTTTTTCCTTGCCTGTATGGCTCTCTCTTATCCTGTACACATTGATCCCAGACCTAACTGACACAACATCATAAGGCGTGGGATCCCACTTGTCGGCTAACTTTCTTTTTCCCCTTTCACCACGATTGGCCAACACAACTCTATCACCTACAGCCAGAGGTGAGCCTTTGACTTTACGGTTGTAGAGTCTGGCATGGCGCGCTTGCTCATGCAAAGCATGGTTCTGGGCAATCTGTGAGGCATCAAACAGGTCTTTCCGCAACCGTGAGACAAACTCATGGTGGCTGATCACATCATCATTTTGCAGCACATGTTGGAACATTATGTCAACAGGAAGGCGTGGAACTCGCCCAAAAATGACATAAAAGGGGGCCAAACCAGTCGTCTCATGCACTGTGCAATTGTAGCAGAACGTGAGAGTGCGTAACATCTGAGGCCACCTAGCCTTGGCTGTTGGAGGGAGAGTCCTCAGCATATTCCCAAGTGTCCTGTTGAACCGTTCAGTGACCCCATTGCCCATAGGATGGTATGGCGTAGTATGCGATTTCTGGACACCTGCCATCTCTAAGAGGTCCTTCAACAGTCTGCTTTCAAAATTTGATCCCTGATCCGAATGAATCCTCCTAGGAAAGCCATAAACACAAAAGAAATCATCCCACAACCTGCGCGCTACATGTTTTGCAGACTGGTTTCGACAGGGGAAAGCATGTGCCAATTTGGAGAAATGGTCAGTTACGACCAGAACATCCACCTTCTTATTATCACTGAGCTCAGCGGTCCAAAAGTCTATGCACACTAGTTCCATCGGCTCTGACGTCTGGATGTTTTCCAGTGGTGCACAAGCATGAGGTTCAGGTGTTTTTCCAACCACACATCTCTCACACTGTCGAACACGGTTGGTTATGTCTTTCTCCATCCCGACCCAGAAAAACCTCTCACGGGCGAGGGAAAGTGTTCGTGCCTGGCCCTGATGGCCTGCATTATCATGAAGGCTGAGGAGGACTTGAACCTTCAGGCTATCAGGAACAACAAACTGGAAAATCTTCTTGCTCAAGCGGTGATGCTTTATCACCCTGTACAGGATGCCTTTCTGTACTTTAAGCTTCTTCCACTGCCTGAGAAGCCCACCAATGCCACCTGGTTCTGAAGCTGCTTCTCGCCCTGTAGCCTTCCTTTTTCTTCGCACATAGAAAAGGACTCTGTTTATTGCCTGATCTTGTTGTTGAAGACTTGAGAGCTGGCTTTGTGGGAGAGGAACGACAGGGTCCTCCTCAGGAAGCTGTGATAAAGGTGGATTGTCATTGGTCAAACCAGGGTCACACTGCGCACTCAGCACAGCTGACACCTCATCAGCATCGATCGAACCCCTCTCACTTTGATGGTCACACTCAGAAACAGAGTCTGGTGAGTCTGGCTCTGTGTCCTGAACAATGTGGCAATTGTTAGTCAGCCGAAAAGCATCCTGCACAGTACCTCTCACAACCCCGTTGACCTCATCTAGTAGAGCAACATAAGGCTCTTTCAGCAAACGATGACCAATACATGACTCGACAAATGGCTCACGGCTTAAAGCATCAGCCACCGTATTTTTAACCCCTGGCACATACTTTAGATCAAAATCATACGCCGCGAGCTTCGCCACCCATCTCTGCTCGCAAGCGTCTAAACGTGGCTTTGTCAAGATGTAGGACAAGGGATTATTGTCTGTCCAAGCCGTGAAGTGCCTTCCTTTTAGCCAGTGGCTGAACTTGTCACACACGGCCCATTTAAGCGCCAAGAACTCTAGTCTGTGCGCTGGGTAGTTCATCTGAGACCGTGACAATGTCTTGCTGGCAAAGGCAACAGGTCGAGCCACTGTCTCGCCAGGAGAAACTTGTGAGAGCACTGCCCCGATGCCATCAAAGGAGGCATCAACTGCAAGGATGAAAGGCTCATTAAAGTTGGGATGAGCAAGGGTGACAACATTAGCCAGTTCCATCTTGAGCGTTTGAAATGATGTGCGACATGCTGATGTCCAGTCACTTGGTGTCAGAGATGGTTTGGCAGAGGGTTGCTTCCTGGGCTTCTTTCCTTTCCTCCCATGGGGAATTGCCTGTCGTCCTGAAAGCAACCTGAACAGGGGCTTGGCCTTCGCAGAACAATCAGGAATGAAATGTTGGTAATAAAGGATCATTCCTAAGAAGGACCGGATCTTCTTCTGGGAGGGAGTCACACCATTGCTCTCCATAAGCTGTTCCTCCCTAATGTTGGTAATGGTGTTAACCTTGTCTGGATCAGTTCTCACACCATCCGCACAAATGACATGTCCAAGAAATTTAACTGACCTCTTAAGAAGATGGCATTTCTTAGGGGCCAGCTTAAGGTTGTGACTCCTCAACCGAGAGAAGACCATCTCAAGACATTGAAGGGCGGTCACCTCGTCAGGCGCAAACACCATCAAGTCGTCCAAGTAACAAAGCAAGCTGCTGAAATTCTCGTCACCAAAGATCGACATCATCATTCGCATGAACGTCGCCGGACTGTTCGACAGGCCCTGAGGCATCCGGTTGTACTCATGGAGACCAAAGGGTGAGGAGAATGCTGTGTATTTCTTGTGAGGCTCGTAGAGAGGCACATTGTAAAATCCAGAGGTCAAATCCATTGTCGAAAAGAAAACATTTCCACTGAGAGCAGCCAGGGCGTCGGCTTGGTGTGGCAGCGGGTGCGCGTCTTTAGCAGTTTTTGCATTGAGCCATCTGAAATCAGTGCAAATGCGCAGGCTGCCATCCTTCTTCCACACCAAGACCAGTGGTGATGCATACTCACTGTTTGACTTCCGGATTATGTCTCTTTCTTCCATCTCATTCAGAGCAGTTCTCAGCTTCTCATACTGACTCGGCGGTACTCTGCGATAGGGCAAACGAAAAGGCCTCTCATCCACAAGGTGTATTTTGTGGACAAAATCGGTAGCTTCTCCACAGTCCATTTTATCCTTAGAAAAGATAGACTCATACTTTTCCACAAGCTGCAGAAGCTGATCTTTCCATCTGTCAGACACCTCACAACTGTCTAAATCCAAGTCTTGTAGTCCTAGTCCGTGCAAGAGTTCCTTCCTTTGTTCAACAGACCTTATGGGCACAGAACCCTGTTCAACAGAGTGTCTGTTAGCCATGATCTTTTCAGGAGGAGACAGCTCTTCAACTGCGATACAAGGATTGACATCAGCGATTTTACAGTTCTTCCTCAGAGTCACACGCTTGTTGCTGGGGTTAATCAGCTTGAGGGGAACCCATTTGTCACCCCACAGTGATGAGACGGAACGGCCAACCAGGATGTCTCTGGGTCTACATCTTGACTGTGTAGGCTCAACAATAACAGTGCAGCCTGCTGATAGAGGTGAAGAGGGAGGTAATTTACCCCACACGAGGTGTTCCTGAAGAGGTTCCAGCGTAACACGCTGTCTCAACTTCACTGTGCCAATCTTATCAGGCACCGCCCCGCCCCTCCAACGCTCAACATTGGAAAGCATGGATAAAAACTGGCTACAGTCATCATTGGTGACATCACCTGAAATAGATAGAAGCCTCCAATACTCATCCGTATTCCTCATCACATGAATCAACGACTTAATAGCGTTACTGCCAATAATCATGTCATCACTTTGGCCTGGAATAACCAGCGTGGGGATGAGCAGCTTGAAACCATAAATAGTCACTTCCAAATCACAAACTGCTTTTGGTTGGAACTGGTGACCCCCAGCACCAACAACAACAATGTCATTAGCTGGTTCAAGCTTCAGATCAGGGCAGGACTGTAAAAGCCACGTAGCAGCAGCCTCATTAATAGAGCACGACATAGAGCCACTGTCGATCATGGCTCTCAGTGAAACTCCACCCACAGTTCCCACAGTTGTGTAAAACAAACTGTCAGATTTCTTAATTCTTTGCGTCATTTGGAAGACAACTGTCATACCAGGTGGTGAAGCAGAACACAGAGATTCATACATGGATTCCAGGTCATCACTGTTGCAGATGGGGGAGTCACTCAGATGATCCACACCTTCCTCCCTCAAATGTGGATCAACTAGTTTTCCGACCATTGAGGGACAGAAGACGACGAGGATCTAGGACAAGCACGCCTGGCATGGTCAGGTGAGTGGCACAGAAAACAGAGTTTGTGATCTCGGCAGTGCATAAAAGCTGTGTGAGACATATCATGACAGACGGAACAGGGTTTATCATGTAGGCCCTCAATCCTGGAACGTCTGGAATTAGGCCGTGTGGTCATACCAGGCTGAAAGGATCCTTGCAGAAGAACCTTCTCAAGCATGCCTATGAGCCGCTCCAAAGTAGCTGAATCTGTCGACTGTGGCTGAATGTGTTTCTCTGTTGGTTGGGCAGGCAATGCTGCTGATATCTGCTGTGCATTCATTGCAACTCTCCCAGTTGTCATGCTGCTTGAATTCAACGTTCCTCCCGAGTGGGACTCACATAGGATTTCCTGGACCTCGTGGGCCGTCCATCTATCAATTGTCTTTGATCTAAAGATCATGGCAAGCTCAGGAGAGGGACAGTTTTTGATGAACATTCGGGTGACCTCAGTGCTGGGGCTACCCAACGCCTGTCCTCGTTCCTTCAGGCGCTCAACAGCAAGATCAACAGCACGGTGCAGCCTAAGCAAGTAATCAAATGCACTTTCACCTTTCTCTGGGAGAGTGGTGTAGAAGTCTGCCAGTGGAAGAGGTGAGCACTAAGCAGAGTCAAAGTGTCTCCTCAGGATTCCATAAATAGCCTCAGGATCACGTGTGACATCTACGACACTGTTTCTAATGCCAACCTGGACCACATCCTTAGCCTTGCCTCTCAAATGAACAAGGATCTCTTCAGCTTGTTCTTCAGATCTCAGACTCCCCAGCTTTATAAAGGCTCTCATCAGATCCTCCCACTCTCTCACAGAAATGAGATCAGAACCATCCCCTCTGAAGCATGGTGGGTCCTTAAGCTTCCTGTGGGACACAAACTGCACATGCGCAGCATCAACAGCAGGTGTAGACGACACAGCATGGAAAGATGTGGCAGTAGGTGCAGGTAAAGGGGTACTAGCAGACGGGCTGAGCTGGGTTAAGATACTCTGTGCTACCCTCTGACCAACCAACTGGATCACATCCCCCATCTGACTCACAATCTCCGTGGCAATAGTATCTGGGTTAGGAGAAGGTGGACTGTTGTTCTGAGACATGTGTGACACAGGGCTAGGGGGAGGGACAACAATCCCTTCACTAGACTGGGACCCTGGGATCCTCTGACTATCCCCTCTAATAAAACCACGCTCACTAACAGGAGTGTCATAACGCAAATACAAAGGGGAACATAACAACCCCCTACCCCTACCAACAACATTAGGAGTACTCGATCCCTCCTCTGTGATGTCCATCACAGAGACTAGAATAAAACAAAAATGCTATATTTGTTCCTTAAAAAAATGTGCCAGAAAGAACACAATAAATCACAAATGTGCAGCGCTGAAACTGGCCCCACGTTGCTGAGAGGAGTCCACCGTCCAAACAGTTGATTGACGGCTCACGGCACCAATGTAACCCCCCTCAGTCTCTATTTCCGGTGCTGCATGAGAAAAACTCTCTGGACTCGAGATCGGTAGAGCTCAGGCGTGGTTTATTCCCCGTTTTGTGGGTCTCTGCAATAACATGGGAACATGGATAACCATGGGTTTTCAGCAACAGGATTCCGCCCAAACACAGCAAAAGCTTCATTGCTACTAACGATAAGCTAATGATCGTATAGTGGAACTCTCAGTTTTCTTAAAATAAATAAAAAACAAATATTGATTGAAAAATAAAATGGCAACAAAACTTATTACGGAAAATAAAATAAAAACATTACTGCATTGTGGTTTAGGTAACAAAAGAGAAATTAATTCACTTAAATGCACGGTCATGTAAATATAAATAAACTTCCAGACCAAAGCCAAATTTCCTTTCATGTACAATAGTAAATGGAACAATGCTGCCATCTACTGGGCAAAACTTAACAAGCAGTATTTCTTAAACAGAATTAGCCTGCAGCTCAACCAAATACATGTTTCAAAATACACATACCTGCAATAACATGGGAACATGGATAACCATGGGTTTTCAGCAACAGGATTCCGCCCAAACTATCAAAAGAAGTTTCAAAGTTATTAGACACGACAGTCTCCTCTAGCTGTTAGCCACTAGCTCAGCGTGTCCATTTTTCCTACCGTCTAACCCGTTAATTGCAAAACAAGATCATAAAACTGAAATCTACTCAGATGCTACAGTATGGGCAGTTCATGCTGTTAATGCACTGCCATGTTAACTTCAATGAGGATTTTCAAATATGTTTTAAACTCATGTTCAGTCAGGGCGGACTGAGGAAGGACTTACCACAGCAAAAGCTTCATTGCTACTAACGGATAAGCTTAGGGAAAGTCCGTTTACCAGTAGCAGACTTCCGCTGCGGATTTTCAAAATAAAGGTTTCGAAATAAACCCATGGTTGCGATCCCAAGTTTAACAGGAATTTAACAACAACAAAACCATATTCATTCTTTTACATCGTTACATGTGTTTTCCCACGATGTTTGCTACCCTACAACCCGTCCTGCTCTGTAGTAGAATCAGCGACATTTGACCGTCCTGTTGCTCCCGTTGAATTTTATATCGCATATTTAAGATGTAAAACTTAAAATTGTCCGTAACCTGCGGACAAATGTACATCTTTTATTAGATGAACACGTGGTTTGGTTATTTGCCTTGTGGTGAAAACACACTGAGAGAGGACTTTTTATTAGTGATCTTAACAGTAATTTTT
The DNA here is from genome assembly GCF_056152115.1 of Neolamprologus brichardi. NCBI lineage: Eukaryota > Metazoa > Chordata > Actinopteri > Cichliformes > Cichlidae > Neolamprologus > Neolamprologus brichardi. Next base: position 41,982,429 of record NC_142104.1, on the reverse strand, counting down.
TTTTTCATATTAATGTAATTTGTTCATCTAATTGAATATAATCTATTTGTGTATGATTGTCAGTCCAAAGAGGGAGAGAGGAAAGAGGGGAACATGAGGAGAAAGTACAAGTTCAGGAAGAACCAGGTAAGAAAACAGACAGGAAACAGTGAAACAGAGAGAGTTGACTACCAAAAAGTGATAGACAGATGTGCCAGTCAAGCTGAGGCGACATAGGTTAAAATAAAATTTAAAAAAATCTACAGAGCCATAGTAGTATCTGCAGTAAAGATCTTTTCATACATTGTACCGTAGGCAAAGTTGCAAAACAGTGATGTCATGTATCCTGACGAGGACCCAGGCACAGAGAGACGTGATGAATTTAAGAATCTCATGATTTAATAAAGAAATTTGCAGACTTGCACAGAGATGGGGCGAGGACAACAGACGATGAGGACAGGGAGGAACAGGGGTTTAAATGCACCGAGGAGACAGACAGAGGACAACTGGAGACATGTAGGGATGCAGGGACTGCAGAGACAGGGAAGACGTCTCATCGTGATGAGTAAAGTTGATCTTGCCTGGTTGAGCAGCTCTCTGGGTGCTCAGCACCCCCAAAGCTCTGATCCTAGAATCGCCCCTGAACGTATCATAGATACCTAAATTATGCACTTTTGGAATGCAGGTTCGTCAAATCTGCAACATGAAACCTGCTCATGAAATAAAGTAAAGTTGACCAATTAGTTATTCGACATACAGTGAAGGAAATCTCAGTGTTCCAAGTTCCCTGGATTTGAGAAATCAGGTTTAATGAACTGTTAGACCTTCGGTGCATTCATAGCTTCATGTCTTTTTTTATATATGATGCTGTCTTTTGCACAGACAGACATCTACCACCTGAACTCCTGCACATGGAGAAAACACAATAACAAGACATTACAATTCACTTATGAAAACAGAAATGTTGTTAAGTATAAATAAAAGTTAGTAAAGCTTTCATCTCTGATATTAAAGAAGAAAATGTTTAAATATCAAAAATTACAGGGAGTTTTGTTTGACTTTCACAACTTTAAAAGACGTAACTGGGCTTCAGCGTAGATGTGTACAAACTGCTGACCTGAGTGAGTAACTAGCACAGTATGAAAAACGAAGAAAATGCAACATGATGTATAAATATATATATATATATATATATATATATATATATATATATATATATATATATATATATATATATATTTTATTAATAAAATAATTGCACATTTCATATAAATGATCTTTCAAGTTCACCAGGAAATCTTTTGATGTCCAAACAGGAAGTGAAACACTACAGAAATATCTGTGCTGATAAACATAACTCTAAATATGTTGAGACCACATATATTTTCGAGTGTTCTCCTGAAATCAGATGATAGTTTGATGGCACCAGGTGCAAAATAATCTTAAAATAATCTCCTGTCCTGTCCTATGTCATCCTGTACAGTATGTAGTGTAATTTGTACATAAAGTGACAAATCCACAGATAATTATACCAGTTTTAGTATCTCTCAGCTGCTTGTTTTGGTTTGTTTTGTATCGTATTGCCTGGTTTCATCAGAAAGTTTCTTTTAGTCTCTCTTGCCAAATGATAAAATGGCAGAAACACAACTTGCTGTGAACAAAACATGTTTTTGTTTGCTGTAAAAGGGCAAAAGAAGTTGTTGTAATAAGTTTAAATGGATACATTATTACACGTGACAAAGATTCCAAGTGCAACAAAGAAACAAAAGTCATGCTCACATTCAGTGTTACGCTGCCTCCTTTGGCACACTCCTGCATGACATAATACAGTGTTATTGTTATCTGTTATTGTCTTTTCCTTAATAATGTTCTTAGACACCAGTTTGTGAAAGAAATGATTAAATAAATCAATAATAATGGACTTCATTTATATAGCGCTTTTTCGGGACCCCTCAAAGTGCTTTACAATTCCACTATTCATTCACTCACTGGTGGAGGCAGCTACAGTTGTAGCCACAGCTGCCCTGGGGCAGACTGACAGAAGCGAGGCTGCCATATCGCGCCATCGGCCCCTCTGGCCAACACCAGTAGGCGGTAGGTGAAGAGTCTTGCCCAAGGACACAACGACCGAGACTGTCCAAGCCGGGGCTCGAACCGGCAACTTTCCAATTACAAGACGAACACCCAACTCTTGAGCCACAATCGCCCCAATAAATAAAACAAACTGTAGTTATGCATTGTTCCACCACTCTGCAGGGTATGTGCTGCTACTATTAGCACATACCATCATACTTTGTGCAGTCCTGTCAAAAACTAAATGCTCCTGCTTCCATAGGAATTAAGAGAGAAAATAGCCGTCAGGTGCTGCTAATCAGATGCATCTGATTAACTGATCATCAGCAAGTATGAAAACCTTAACTCAGTGCCAACATCTTCAAAGGAGTGGGAAAGATGCAAACCAAAAAATAAAACCCAGGAGCTACATGTCATATTCAGTTAGCATGGATAATGCAAACGTTGGTGATTGTACAGTTAGACTGAATAAATGTGTTTTTTGGATCCTTTCCAGGAGAGAGCCTTTTCTGGCAGCACTCTTAGGTGGCAAAAGTTGCATCTGAACAAACTAGAAGACTTCCAGAATGTCCTTTACATATATGACACTAAAGTGGACAAGTTTAACCATAACATACCTCACCGAAGAAGAAACAGCACAGCAGAAACAGTCTATACAAGCACACAGCGGTGGAGCGGTGATGATTTGGGCTTGGATCACTTGCAGTCATGGAAAACTGTGTTCCAAAGTGTTCTAGTGTCAAATGTGAGGCCATCTATCCAGGAGCTAAAGCTTGGCTAAAACTGAGTCATACAACAGAACACGGATCCAAGCACACCAGCACATAAAGGCTAAAGAAGAAGGTGTCAGTTAAAATTCAGACCTCAGTCTGAGTGAACTGCTGTGTATAAATGATTTACTTGCAAACCTCCATCAACACTATTGTAAAGAAGAGTTGGTCAAAATCCCTCAACAGAGAATGGATAGATTGATAAATTCACACAGTGAATAATTCCTTGAAGTTATTGCTGTGAAAAGAAGACCCGCAGGCTAACAATGACTCTATAACTCTACAGAGTCCTATCAGAAATGTCTTTTTCACATGACTGTAAGTATCTTTCATTACATTACTCTGATGATTGAACACTACAGGAGTAACAGAAGAGGTTCGTGTATAATGTCCAAATCAAGAGTATACAGCCTCATCATAATAACTAATTATATATAAATATGCTTAAATAAGATGTGCTTCAGTTTTTTGTTGACAGTGTAAATTAACTGTCTCTCTGTATAAATATATTTACAAGAAATGATCCTTTATGGGTAACCATTATGGATCTAAGAATATAATAATAACACATGAATATGAATTTACATCAGCTGCATTTACCAAGACGTTTTGTGAGTTTTGATTTCTTTAGCTGGACAAATGTTGCTTGATGTCCTGAATCAGTGTGTGATTAACTAAAGTCATTGCACATGTTTCTTTTATACTCTCTTCTTTCTCTTTTCACCTGTTTTATTGTCCAGTGAAATGACACAGAGTCTGCCTGAAGCTACGTGCTATTTTTTCCCAGTTTTGACATTTTGAAAAATAAGTCTGATAAGAAGCTCGGACCACAGACACAAAGCAACGCCTGTTGGACTGTTGGACCAACCACCCCTGCTGAACTGCACCTATGAAACAGTTCGCTGTGCTCCAGCTCCAAGTTGCAGGGAGATGAACGTGGAGACAAAGGCAAACTTTTAAACCTCAGGTATGTAGATAGCACCACTCTGTCGGCCTCCAAATAAATCACGTGGCTGATTCCAGTCTGCCGCAGTTCTGAATGACCCAGCCGGTGGCGTTGACATCCAGCTTCAGTAGGTTCATGACCCATTCATCCTTCTGAGCTCCCTCCATGAACTCCAACAAGGTTATCTCACCTGTTGGGCACAAAAACACGATCCACACTGTTGACTTTATACCATGGCTTCTATGATGTCACATTTTTGCAGTGTTACACCATTACAGGCAATTGTACATTAAATAATCAAAATGTAACTGAGTTGCAGCTTTAATTCAAGGGGTCTTATTTTATTTATTTTTTTGCATTAAATGTTTAAGAATGACAGCTTTTTCTAGAAACAGTGCCCCAGTTTAAAGGCTCAAAATGAACGGGACGATTGACCGACAACCACTTTCATGAGCAGGTAAGGTCTGCCTTCTTGCTATTTAATGACAAATGAAGCAGACATGATATCTGAAGTTGAATCAGTAAAATCTGTATTTTATTTGAATTTATAAGAATGAGTGCACAGCTCAGGAATAAAAACTGAAAGACCACAGAGGGCAAGGAGAGTGCACGATGGCTGAATGATTTCTAGTTAAGAAGAACGACTTCACAACAACTGCTGAAACAATCAAATGTTCTGACATAAAAACAGATTTTAGTTACTAAAAACAAGCTTATTAAGGCTGGATCCACGTCAGACTCTATTACTGTCTGAGTCACCACAGATCCATCAGCGAGTCATGTTCTCTCGTTGCTAATGTTCAGTGTCTGTCACCTACAGTTTGTCCTGTCAGGTTAGAGCTGAATACTCAGATTTCAATATCTAATATAAATTATGGCAGTATAAAGAAATGTACATATTTTTTATTTAGATCTTTATTCTGTCTATGACAGTGACAGAGTGAACAAAGCTCATTTAAAAATCCTTTCTTCATATGGCCCACAATGATGCATTCCAGGGGCGATTCTAGGATCAGAGCTTTGGGGGTGCTGAGCACCCAGAGAGCTGCTCAACCAGGCAAGATCAACTTTACTCATCACGATGAGACGTCTTCCCTGTCTCTGCAGTCCCTGCATCCCTACATGTCTCCAGTTGTCCTCTGTCTGTCTCCTCGGTGCATTTAAACCCCTGTTCCTCCTTGTCCTCATCGTCTGTTGTCCTCGTCTCTGTTATCAGTCATCATAATTTTACCATCTCTGTGCAAGTCTGCAAATTTCTTTATTAAATCATAAGATTCTTAAATTCATCACGTCTCTCTGTGCCTGGGTCCTCGTCAGGATACATGACATCACTGTTTTGCAACTTTGCGTATGGTAAAATGTATGAAAAGATCTTTACTGCAGATACTACTATGGCTCTGTAGATTTTTTTAAATTTTATTTTAACCTATGTCACCTCACCTTGACTGGCACATCTGTCTATCACTTTTTGGTAGTCAACTCTCTGTTTCACTGTTCCCTGTCTGTTTTCTTACCTGGTTCTTCCTGAACTTGTACTTTCTCCTCATGTTCCCCTCTTTCCTCTCTCCCTCTTTGGACTGACAATCATACACAAATAGATTGTATTCAATTAGATGAACAAATTACATTAACCCCGAGCGGTGCTTTGTTATTGGACTTCTGTGCTAATCACAGTTTGGCCATAACGAACACCTTGTTCGAACATAAGAGTGTCCATAAGTGCACGTGGCACCAGGACGCTCTAGGCCGTAGGTCGATGATCGATTTTGTAATCGTATCACCAGACCTGCGACCATATGTTCTGGACACTCGGGTAAAGAGAGGGGCTGAGCTGTCAACTGATCACCACCTGGTGGTGAGTTGGATCAGGTGGCGGGGAAGGACGCTGGACAGACCTGGTGCACCTAAACGTGTAGTGAGGGTGTGCTGGGAACGACTAGCAGAGGCCCCAGTCCGCGAGATCTTCAACGCACACCTCCGGCAGAGCTTCAACAGCATTCCGAGGGAGGCGGGGGACATCGAGTCCGAATGGACCATGTTCAGCGCCTCCATTGCCGAAGCTGCTGCATTGAGCTGCGGCCGCAAGGTGGTTGGTGCCTGCCGTGGTGGTAATCCCCGAACCAAATGGTGGACACCAGAGGTGAAGGGAGCCACCAGGCTGAAGAAGGAGTCCTATCGGGCTTGGTTAGCCTGTGGGACTCCGGAGGTAGCCGACAGGTATCGACAGGCCAAGCGGAATGCGGCTCGGGCAGTGGCTGAAGCAAAAACTCGGGTGTGGGAGGAGTTCGGAGAGGCCATGGAAAAAGACTTTCGGACTGCCTCGAAGAGGTTCTGGCAAACCGTCAGGCGTCTCAGGAGGGGAAAGCGGTGCTCTACCTGCACTGTGTATAGTGCTGGCGGAGCGCTGCTGACGTCGACTGAGAAAATTGTCAGGCGGTGGAAGGAATACTTCGAGGACCTCCTTAATCCCACTGACGCGTCTTCCGAGGAGGAAGCAGAGTCTGGGGATGAGGGGAATGACCCGCCAATTTCTGGGGGCGAGGTCACTGAGGCAGTTAAACAACTCCTTGGTGGCAGAGCCCCTGGTGTTGATGAGGTCCGCCCCGAGTTCCTGAAGGCTCTGGACGTTGTAGGGCTGTCCTGGCTGACACGCCTCTGCAATGTTGCGTGGAGATCAGGGGCAGTACCCGTGGATTGGCAGACCGGGGTGGTGGTCCCCATCTTTAAGAAGGGGGACCGGAGGGTGTGTTCCAACTACAGGGGGATCACACTCCTCAGCCTCCCCGGGAAAGTCTATGCCAGGGTGCTGGAAAGGAGAGTTCGTCCGCTAGTCGAACCTCTGATGCAGGAGGAACAATGCGGTTTTCGTCCTGGTCGCGGAACACTGGACCAGCTCTTCATCCTCTCGAGGATACTTGAGGGTGCATGGGAGTTTGCCCAACCAGTCTACATGTGTTTTGTGGACTTGGAGAAGGCATTCGACCGTGTCCCTCGGGGTGTCCTGTGGGAGGTGTTGCGGGAGTATGGGGTGTCTGGCCCATTGCTACGGGCCATTCGATCCCTATACAACCGTTGCAAGAGCTTGGTTCGCATTGCCGGCAATAAGTCGGACTCGTTCCCGGTGGGTGATGGGCTCCGCCAGGGCTGCCCTTTGTCACCGGTTCTGTTCATAATTTTTATGGACAGGATTTCTAGGCGCAGCCAAGTGGCGGAGGGCTTTCGCTTTGGTGGCCTCAGGATCTCATCTCTGATCTTTGCGGATGATGTGGTTCTGTTGGCTTCATCGGGTGAGGGCCTCCAGCTCGCACTGGAGCGGTTCGCAGCCGAGTGTGACGCAGCGGGAATGAGGATCAGCACCTCCAAATCTGAGGCCATGGTTCTCAGCCGGAAAAGGGTGGAGTGCCCACTCCGGGTCGGGGATGAGGTCCTGCCCCAAGTGGAGGAGTTCAAGTATCTCGGGGTCTTGTTCGCGAGTGATGGGAGAAGGGAGCCGGAGATCGACAGACGGATTGGGGCTGCAGCTGCAGTAATGCAGACGCTGCACCGGTCCGTCGTGGTGAAGAGGGAGCTGAGTGTAAAAGCGAAGCTCTCAATTTACCGGTCGATCTACGTCCCTACCCTCACCTATGGCCACGAGCTGTGGGTAGTGACCGAAAGGACGAGATCGCGGATACAAGCGGCGGAAATGAGCTTCCTCCGAAGGGTGGCTGGCATCTCCCTTAGAGATAGGGTGAGAAGTTCGGCCATCCGGGAGGGGCTCAGAGTAGAGCCGCTGCTGCTCCACATCGAAAGGAGCCAGCTGAGGTGGTTTGGGCATCTGGTAAGGATGCCCCCTGGGCGCCTCCTGGGTGAGGTGTTCCAGGCATGTCCCACCGGGAGGAGGCCCCGGGGCAGACCCAGGACACGCTGGAGAGATTATATCTCTCGGCTGGCCTGGGAACGCCTTGGTGTTCCCCCGGATGAGCTGGAGGAGGTGGCTGGGGAGAGGGAGGTCTGGGCCTCTTTGCTTAGGCTGCTGCCCCCGCGACCCGGCCCCGGATAAAGCGGATGAAGATGGATGGATGGAAATTACATTAATATGAGGAAAAAAAAAATAGTGTTAAGATCACTAATAAAAAGTCCTCTCTCAGTGTGTTTTCACCACAAGGCAAATAACCAAACCACGTGTTCATCTAATAAAAGATGTACATTTGTCCGCAGGTTACGGACAATTTTAAGTTTTACATTTTAAATATGCTATATAAAATTCAACGGGAGCAACAGGACGGTCAAATGTCGCTGATTCTACTACAGAGCAGGACGGGTTGTAGGGTAGCAAACATCGTGGGAAAACACAGTTTCAACACTGCAGGGGCGCACCTTGGACCAAGGGCAGGACACCTGCTATGAAAGGATGCTGAGAACCACAGGTGAGGCCAAATCAAGAGAGGAAAAATCCGTGGAAAGCAAGTCCACAGACACGTTGCAGCAGGATAACAGGCACAAAGTAATATGGAGGTGAAACAGGGGCGATTTTAGCCCATTTTGGGGGTTTTACTTTTTTTGACAATATTTGCTGTTTGTGGGACACACTACTAAAAATATAAAAAGCATACAGTACGTACTTGAGATGGAACATTTTAACAACAAAAGTATAGATAACCCCTCTCCCCTCCCAAAATGGTTTGTTCCAGCTCGCCTCTCCCCTGCTCTGGCGCCCTTTCTGCCAGAGCGATGGTGTCTGAGACGCAGCGGAGCGGAGGTGGAAGCGCCTGCCTTAAAACAGGACATATTAGCTGCATTTAACCCTAAGTTACTCTTTATATAGTTAGGTAGGAGTCAGGCCATGTTTCTTTTTAGCTGAAAAACATTACACCAGGTAACCTGCTGTGTTGAAAACGTGTTTTCCGGCGATGTTTCTACCCTACAATCCGTCCTGCTCTGTAGTAAAATCAGCAATACTTGATCGTCTTGTAGCTCCCATTGAAATGTATACAGCCTATTTAAAATCTAAAACTTAACATTATCTGTAGCCTGCTGTTGTTACCACTGTCCTGTTTGAAAAGGAGAGAAGCTGCTTATTTTGTCATATGTGCCGATATTAAACCCAAGGTACTTACTAGCTAACTGACTGGATTCCCATTAACCTTATAACTGCTGTTGTGTGTGTGTGTGTGCGTGTGTGCAGAGAGACAGCCAGGTTCATGATGGATATGAGGAAGTTTTTTCAAAAAAGGAGCCACATTCAGGTAAACGTGTAAGATCAAATGATCCATCAATAAAGGATAATGTTGGATCAGTGTTTCAATATTTATATCCTTTATTAGATGTTCATGTGGTTTGGTTATTTGCCTTTTGGTTGAAAGTAAACTGAGAGAGGACTTTTTTATTAGTGATCTTAATAGTATTGTTTTTAATCTAATTGAATACAATCTATTTGTGTATGATTGTCAGTCCAAAGAGGGAGAGAGGAAAGAGGAGAACATGAGGAGAAAGTACAAGTTCAGGAAGAACCAGGTAAGAAAACAGACAGGGAACAGTGACAGGCACAACACAAACTGTTAAACTGGCAAAGAGAAAACTTTTTGAAGCTCAAGAGTGAGGCTGGTGCCATCCCAGATATGTTAACATTGTACAATCTTCTGAATAATCAGATCTTCACCACACTGAAAACTGTTATTCAGGTTGCCCTAACAAACCCAGTTAGCAGCTGTAGCTGTGAGAGGTCTTTTAGTGTCTTGAGTCAGCTCCATACCTGGCTGAGAAGGACCATGGGTCAAAGCAGACTCCAGCACCTGGCTGTGCTGCAAGTCTGCGACATAGGATAAAAGAAAAGAAAAACTCTGCAGAGCCATATTAGTATCTGCACTAAACATCTTTTCATACGTTGTACCAGAGGCCAAGGTGTCTCCATTTTTCTAATTTTGTAATAATATTTTGTACATTTCAAGGACTCTTCTATTTTTGGAGTGTATTTTTATGTATCTGTATTGTATTATACAAACACTTTAAAAGTGAATCTCTGTCCAGAAAATGCACTCAGTTTACTTTTCACTCACTGTGAGCATCATTCATTATTCTCCTCAGTAATTAAGGTTAGGATATGTTTTTTATTCCAATCCATTCTTCAGCATTTAAATAACCTTGATCAGATTTGATGGTTTTGTTACAGACTTTTCAAAAAAGTGTTTTGCTTTTCTTTCACAAATGTGGGATTAAATTGTGTTAAAATGTACAAAACAGTGATGTCATGTTTTGTGACGAGGACCCAGGCACAGACAGACTTGATGAATTTAAGAATCTCATGATTTAATAAAGAAATTTGCAGACTTGCACAGAGATGGTAAAATTATGATGACTGATAATGGAGATGAATACAACAGACGATGAGGACAGGGAGGAACAGAGGGAACTCGGGACAACTGGAGACATTTAAGGATGCAGGGACTGACAGAGACAGGGAAGACGTCTCATTGTGACGAGTACAGTTTACCTTGCCTGGATGGGCAGCTCTCTGGGTGCGCAGCACCCCCAAAGCTCTGATCCTAGAATCACCTCTGCTACCATGCAACCCAACATAATACACAAATACACGGCAACGCCTTGAAGTCATTCTGTTGTTTCCAAAGAACTGATGAGAAAGATGTTTGACTTAATCTATGTGTTAGGCAGTAGTTTGTGTAGGAGTCATATGAGTTGTTCCTTTTTTGATTAAGTGGGTTGGTTTAAATGCACTCACTGTATTGGTGCACGGGTGTGGGGCGTGACTCATGGGTGTGTTAGGTGATAAATGTGGTTGCACTCACCTGATGTTGATGAGCAGAAAGGTAGGGTGAGCATGAGGCGAAACCTTCTGTTGAGCGCAGCTTGAATCATTTTGATGCATTTTTGACTGTAACTTGATGGTTTATGTAAACTTATGCACTAAGTTATGCAACAGGCCAATGTTGTAATTTGGCATAGTAAATGGTGCAGTTATTTGTGCAGTCTGTGCATTTGTTTAATGGTTTGAGTCCGTGTGCCGATTTGTATAGTGGACAGTTGTATGTGGAATAAAAGTAGCACATAGTACAGATGTGTATCTCATGTGTTTACTGTTGCGCGTCATCTGTGTCCTCGTGTTTAGCCTGCCGCGGCCGCTGGCTGGAGGAGCCGCAATAGTTTGGATATAGAGAATGCTGGTGGCATGAATGAAAATCTTTGAAGCTTCGTCCAGCGATGAAACTGAAATCATAATAGGGAGGGATTCTTCTATCAGATGCAAAGATGAATTAACAACAGCAAAATTACAATATGTAATATGTATTTGTAAAGAAATATTATAGACAGTTTTGAAATGATAGATCTGTAAAGATGTCAAGCAGCTTCTAGATGCTTAAAGGAAGCAGTAAGGTCAGTTTCCCTTCTGGGTTTTCAGTAGTGATGTGCGATACCACTGATTTCCTTTCTGATCCGATACTTTGTACAAAAACGTATTTTATTTATTGTATCTCAAATTATAGCATCATAATGATTACAGGACATCAGATTACTTGTTTCCAACAATGACGGCAGCTGCTTAGTTTTAATATTACTCTTATTAACTCTGGTAATTGGTGATTCTGTTCTCAGACATGTGAAGCTAGAGACACCGGCAACCATAGTCAATTGTCTTCCAGGGGCCAGAGCAGGCGACATTGAAGGAAATTTAAAACTGCTGGCTAAGGGTAAACATAAATTCAGTAAAATCATAATTCACGTCGGCAGTAATGACACCCGGTTACGCCAATCGGAGGTCACTAAAATCAATATTGAATCGGTGTGCAACTTTGCCAAAACAATGTCGGACTCTGTAGTTTTCTCTGGTCCCCTCCCCAATCAGACCAGGAGTGACATGTTTAGCTGCATGTTCTCCTTAAATTGCTGGCTGTCTGAGTGGTGTCCCAGAAACGATGTGGGCTTCATAGATAATTGGCAAACCTTCTGGAGGAAACCTGGTCTTGTTAGGAGAGATGGCATCCATCCCACTTTGGATGGAGCAGCTCTCATTTCTAGAAATATCGACAAATTTATTAAACCCCTCAAAATATGACTATCCAGAGTTGGGACCAGGAAGCAGAGTTGCAGTCTTACACGCCTCTCTGCAGCTTCTCTCCTCCTGCTACCCCCCCAAAAACCCATCTCCATAGAGACTGTGTCTGCTTCCAAAAAGACAAAAAACAAACTAAAAACCAGCAACAAACAACTTAAACATTTACAAAGAAAGAACAATACAGTATCCACATCTGAACCAAAGAGTAAAACAGTGAAGTGTGGATTATTAAATATTAGGTCTCTCTCCTCCAAGTCTCTGTTAGTACATGACTTAATAATTGATCAACAAATTGATTTACTCTGCCTTACAGAAACCTGGTTGCAGCAGGATGATTATGTTAGTTTAAATGAATCAACACCCCCGAGTCATTCTAACTACCAGAAATCTCGAAGCACAGGTCGAGGGGGCGGTGTGGCAGCAATTTTTCACACCAGTCTATTAATTAATGAAAGACCAAGACAGACTGTTAATTCATTTGAAAGCCTGATGCTTAACATTGTCCACCCCAGCTGTGAAACTCAGAAACCAGTCTTACTTGTTATCATCTATCGTCCACCTGGGCCTTACACAGAGTTTCTGTCTGATTTCTCAGACTTTATATCTGATTTAGTTCTGAGCTCAGATAAAATAATTATTGTGGGTGATTTTAACATCCATGCTGATGCTAAAAATGACAGCCTCAACATGGCATTTAATCTGTTGTTAGACTCAATTGGTTTCTCTCAAAATGTAAAAGAACCCACCCACCACTTTAATCACATTCTAGATCTTGTTTTAACATATGGCATAGAAACTGAACATTTAACAGTGTTTCCTGAAAACCCTCTCCTGTCTGATCATTTCTTGATAACATTTACATTTACAATAATTGATTACGCAGCAGTGGAGAGTGGACTTTATCAAAGTAGATGTCTTTCTGAAAGCGCTGTAACTAAGTTTAAGAATATAATCCAGCCACTGTTATCATCGTCAATGCCCTGTACCAACACAGAGCAGAGCAGCTATCTGAACGCTACCCCAACAGAGGTCGATTATCTTGTTAATAATTTCACCTCCTCACTACGTACGACTCTGGATACTGTAGCTCCAGTGAAAACTAAGGTCTCTAATCAGAAGTACATGACCCCGTGGTATAATTCTCAAACACGTACCCTAAAGCAGTTGACTCGTAATCTGGAGAGGAAATGGCGTGTCACAAATTTAGAGGATCATCATTTAGCCTGGAGAAATAGTTTGTTGCTTTATAAGAAAGCCCTCCGCAAAGCCAGAACAGCTTACTACTCATCACTGATTGAAGAAAATAAGAACAACCCCAGGTTTCTCTTCAGCACTGTAGCCAGGCTGACAAAAAGTCAGAGCTCTTTTGAGCCAACCATCCCTTTAACGTTAACTAGTGATGACTTCATGAACTTCTTCACAAATAAAATTTTTATCATTAGAGAAAAAATTACCAAAAATCATCCCACAGATGTAATATTATCTACAGCTACTCTTAGTACCATTGATGTTAAGTTAGACTCTTTTTCTCCAATCGATCTTTCTGAGTTAACTTCAATAATTACTTCCTCCAAACCATCAACGTGTCTTTTAGACCCCATTCCTACAAAACTGCTCAAAGAAGTCCTGCCATTGATTAATTCTTCGATCTTATATATGATCAACCTATCTCTAATAATCGGCTATGTACCACAGGCCTCCAAGGTGGCTGCAGTTAAACCTTTACTCAAAAAGCCATCTCTAGACCCAGCAGTCTTAGCTAATTATAGGCCAATCTCCAACCTTCCTTTCATATCAAAAATCCTTGAAAGAGTAGTTGTCAAACAGCTAACAGATCATCTGCAGAGGAATGGTTTATTTGAAGAGTTTCAGTCAGGTTTCAGAGTTCATCACAGCACAGAAACAGCTTTAGTGAAGGTTACAAATGATCTTCTTATGGCCTCTGACAGTGGACTCATCTCTGTGCTTGTCCTTCTTGACCTTAGTGCAGCATTCGATACTGTTGACCATAATATCTTGCGATTAGAACATGCTGTAGGTATTACAGGTATTGCACTGCAGTGGTTTGTATCATATCTATCTAATAGACTCCAATTTGTGCATGTAAATGGAGAGTCCTCTTCACACACTGAGGTTAATTATGGAGTTCCACAGGGTTCAGTGCTAGGACCAATTCTGTTTACATTATACATGCTTCCCCTAGGCAGCATCATTAGAAGACATAGCATACATTTTCACTGCTATGCAGATGACACCCAGCTCTATCTGTCCATGAAGCCAGATAACACACACCAATTAGTTAAACTGCAGGAATGTCTTAAAGACATAAAGACTTGGATGGCCACTAACTTTCTGCTTCTTAACTCAGATAAAACTGAGGTCATTGTACTCGGCGCTGAAAAGCTTAGAAATATGGTATCTAACCAGATTCTTACTCTGGATGGCATTACCTTGGCCTCCAGTAACACTGTGAGGAACCTTGGAGTCATTTTTGACCAGGATATGTCCTTCAACGCACATATTAAACAAATATGTAAGACTGCGTTCTTCCATTTGCGCAACATCTCTAAAATTAGAAATATCCTGTCTCAGAGTGATGCTGAAAAACTAGTTCATGCATTTATTACTTCCAGGCTGGACTACTGCAATTCATTATTATCAGGATGTCCAAAAAACTCACTGAAAAGCCTTCAGTTAATCCAAAATGCTGCAGCAAGAGTACTGACAGGGACTAGAAAGAGAGAGCATATTTCTCCTGTTTTGGCTTCCCTTCATTGGCTTCCTGTTAAATCCAGAATTGAATTCAAAATCCTGCTCCTCACATACAAGGTCTTAAATAATCAGGCCCCATCTTATCTTAATGACCTTGTAGTACCATATCACCCTATTAGAGCACTTCGCTCCCACTCTGCAGGCCTACTTGTTGTTCCTAGAGTATTTAAAAGTAGAATGGGAGGCAGAGCCTTCAGTTTTCAGGCCCCTCTTCTGTGGAACCAGCTTCCAGTTTGGATTCGGGAGACAGACACTATCTCTACTTTTAAGATTAGGCTTCAAACTTTCCTTTTTACTAAAGCATATAGTTAGGGCTGGACCAGGTGACCCTGAATCCTCCCTTAGTTATGCTGCAATAGATGTAGGCTGCCGGGGGATTCCCATGATGCATTGAGTTTTTCCTTTCCAGTCACCTTTCTCACTCACTATGTGTTAATAGACCTCTCTGTATTGAATCATATCTGTTATTAATCTCTGTCTCTCTTCCACAGCATGTCTTTTATCCTGTCTTCCTTCTCTCACCCCAACCGGTCGCAGCAGATGGCCGCCCCTCCCTGAGCCTGGTTCTGCCGGAGGTTTCTTCCTGTTAAAAGGGAGTTTTTCCTTCCCACTGTCGCCAAAGTGCTGCTCATAAGGGGTCATATGATTGTTGGGCTTTTCTCTGTATCTATGAAGCGCCTTGAGGCGACATTTGTTGTGATTTGGCGCTATATAAATAAAATTGAATTGAATTGAATTGAATTTCTCTTTCTGGGTCGCAAAAAAAACTTTTAACATATTTTCAGGTGAGAATGTAGCCGTGTAAACTTCAAACTTAAAATGTTATTGTTTGGCTTTTTCAGTGTTTTATTTGTTCGTGAGTAAATCAGTTTGGTTCAGATTAAAGTTATTAGATTAGATTAAATTAAATTTATCTTTATTAATCCCTCAGGAGGGTTCCTCCGGGGTTTTCACACAGCTGAATAAACGTCAAACAGAAAACTGATTAAACAGAAGTGTGAGACGGTCGAGAGTTTACGTCAGCGCCCGGTTATATGTTAGATAGCAAGGAGCAGACGGCAGTTTCACTCCACCGAGGGAGCTCGTGACGTACTACCCGGCTTTCTTCAGACCGCGAAGGCCGGGTCCTCAGGTGGAAGCAGCCTCTGAATTTGGACACCCCCGCTGTTTCCGGACATTTAACGTATTTTATCCGATAAATAAACACTGTAAAATGTATTTATCCCCCCCACACAACAGCCTTTTTGAATGTCTCCCTAGTATGGCCACAACACCTCACGTTTTTGCCACACGTATCACAAACCACGTCTCAGTTTTTGTGGAGGTAAAATAGGTTCGCACATGACTCCAACTACGCTCAGCCATTGTTGTGAGTGCGCACGCCAAGGGGCTGCGAGACATTTATACAGCCGTATTTCGCACATGACTATGAAAGGCTGAAGAGGAAGTAGTTCCTTTGAATGTAGACAATCCCAATGTTATAGTTTCTTTCCACTGTGTTCCTGTTAATGATAAACTACAAACTTACCCTAAATTACTAAAATATCAATATTTTAATGTGAGAATTGATTCTAGAACATAAACGATTGGTATCGGAGGAATCGATATTTCAGGATCGATCCGCACATCATTAGTTTTCAGCATTAATAAAGAAACCTGCAACAAGGTGAGTGATGTTTGAGGTCTAAAAGAAATCAACACAGAGAAATGTTTACAGTGCTTTTCTACCTGAACATTCAAAGCGCTCTATACAGGTCGCCTCATTCACACCTGTTCATAGAAGCCCTTTTTCTGTGCTTTCTATCTAACATTCACACACATTCATCAGAGAGTGACTTGGGGTTAATGTCTTGCCAGTTAGCACGCAGTCTGGAGCAGCCAGGGATCGACCCAAAAACCATCTGATTAGTAGATGAGCTGCTCCACCTCCTGAGCCACAGCCGCCCCTTTTAGAGGTAAAGAATCAATTAGAAAGTAAGGACAGTAATTTTTTGAGGTGATTTGATTAAAAAAATCATTTTTGCTTCTAATTACATAATTAAGGTGTAATTACATCATCCAACAAATTGATACATTGTCATAAACGTATCATTTATCTACTAAAAATACACAGGAGCTGGCGTCATGTTGTGGAAGCTGCCATCTTGCCCCACCATCATCCACTGGCTGATGGGCATCGCTGCTCCGCCTTTTCATGTTTTATGTAAGTGGATTTATACATTACTTTGAATTTAACCTCCTAAGACCCAAACTCTTCCACAGCATGCATTTTTAATTTGTCTTTGATATTTGGGCTGATTGGGTCCAATGAATGTAAAAACAAAGAATTACCAGATTATTTTTTTTACCTTATTTTTGTTTTTATGAACAATCGAAGCCACGTGTGAGGATATTCATTTAAAATTTTGATAGAACTGTAGCAGTATAATGTCCCCGTAAATGGATATCAGGCCCTTGTAGAGCAAAATTGAGTATTTTGGTCTAAATAACCCAAACTGCGATGTCCACATATGTGGACGGCAGGTCCTAGGAGGTTAAAGATGTCAAATAGCTCTTTCACACTACATATGACCGTTTCACATTTGTACATGTATATTTTGGTGATCTCTTTCTCAGTATGTTTTTCTTCTTATGGAAATAAGCTAAGATTAAACCGGTTAATGTTAGGCTCCTGTGTCCTAAAAAAATCACACCTTTCCCCTGATAAACAAATTGATTGGATTCTCACATTGTGTGGGAATTGATTATCAATTACAACTTTGATGAGCCACTTCAAAGAAAGTTTCACAGCAGCAAAAGTCCAGATGTGGAAACAGAAGGTTTCCACATTAAAATATCGATATTTTAATCATTTTGGGTAAAATTGTAGTTTTTCATAAACAGGAACACAGTGGAAAGAAACGATCATTCGGATTGTCTACATTGGAAAGAACTACTCCCTCTCCCGCCTTTTATAGTCATGTGTGAAATACGGCTGTATAAATGTGTGGCAGCCTCTGGCGTGCGCACTCACAACAATGGCTGAGCGTAACTGGAGTCATGTGTGCACGTGTTTTACATCCACAAACAGCCGAGACGTGGTTCGCGATACATGTAGCAAGAAAGTGAGGTGTTGTGGCAACACCGCTAACCTCGTCAAACACCTCAGAGTAAATCATATCACAGAATATGACGAGCTTGAGGCGAACTGAAGAGGAGGAGAAGGACAGGTGCTGCTAGGGCGAGACATGTAAATGACCTTTAAATTTGGTAAATATTTTGTTACAGGCTTGGCCCTTTAAGGGTGAAGCCTGATGGGAAATGTATTTTGGAATGTGTGTAGCGGGACTGCCGTGTGTGGGTGTGTGGAGAGAGAGCGGAGAAGAAGAAAAAGTAACGGTTAGCTACAGAAGAGACGGAAAGGAAATAAATAAAAGGAATATAATAACTCCCTCGACAGCCAGAGTTGTGTCGGCGATGCTCGCTGTGAGTAGACTGTTTCAGCCCACTGTACGCGGTGTTCGTGCCTTGGAGAAGAAATAAAGTTCGGTGAAGCAGTTTCCTACGCCTCCTTCGATCTTTTTGCTAGCGGAGTTGACCTGTATAGTAAGCTGTTGCCGGCTACGAGCCAGTTACGGAACTTTCAAGTAACTGCCAGAGGTTTCCTTACTACGGTTCGGGACCGCGGATCTGGCGCGGTAACAATTTTTACGTTTGTTTGAAAGGCACTTCGGTTTTATTTTGAAATCCATGCTTTTATTTTGAAACAGGAAACTGGCGCAAAACCGTTAAAGGGCTGTTAGTAATGTTTCTTTTAGGATATGGTAAATAGTGTGCCTTAAAGTGAAAAATATGTACGTTTCTTTTGCCAATTAGTACCTGGCTGACAGTGGCACAAGGTTTGTTAATGTTTCCTTTAACGGAATAAGTTACATGCAATCAAAATGTCGTTTAATAGAGTTTATGTTGTTAACCTTGACCTTTATGTGTAGTTGTAAGTTAGTGAGGTGATATAATGAATTGAGTGATGTAAATTTGATGTATATGCTATGTGTGAGCAGGAGAAATTTGTTTCCTTTGATGTCATGGTATTAATATTGCTGGTTTTGATTTGCTCCTAGCTCTTACGGTGTCTTCACTGAATGTTTCAATAAAAACCTTTCCAATAAAACCTCTGTGAAGCATCAGTATAAGAGACCATCATTCAGCCAGGGATGCTACAAGACAGACGTCTCTCACGGAGTCCTTTAGTGCTGCAGGCAGGCAACATGTTCAAATAGCACAGCTTCAGTTTTTTTATTTCTATATGATGAACTCTGCATTATTAAGTGATAAGAACAAGTAATCTGATGTCCTGTAATGATTATGACGCTATAATTTGAGATACAATAAAAGAGTAAAGTTTTTGTACAAAGTATCGGATCAGTAACGTCGATACCACCCTGAATTTTACTTGGTATCGGATCGGAAAGGAAATCAGTGGTATCGCACATCACTAGTGATCAAACGTCAGGCCAAGCTGGAACTGCTTCCTGTCTTCTGTAACTTCTACAACACTGTCCAATAGAGACACATGAATGAAATGCAGTGTCATTAAAAACACTGATGATCTTTATTTAAAAATGTAATATATTTACATCTGAATAAACTTTTAGGCATTACGCTGACGGACGGATGGATGCACAATGAATGCTTTCTCATCCTTCTTGTCATGCACCATGGAAGTGTCTGAGGGGCTTTTCCACTTGGAATCGGGATTCTGTGTCCACACTTCAGAGATGGAGTTTCCAGCATCTCACCTGGGCCTCATCTGCAAACAATCAGCAGGAGGGCTTCTTAAACCAGCGCTGCCTGCTACTCCTCGCCAGTTTGTTCTGCCATCTCCAGTGGTAACTAGGCTTCACCTCTGTTCCAGTTCTGGCTTGCTGCTTCCCTGTGTTTAACCTTGTTTTCCCTGTGTTTAGATCTCCTCTGCCAACATGCTCATCCTACCCTCAAACTCCCTTACCCGTCCAGCACTATTCATTTAAGATGTGATGGAATCAAAGTAATTATTTTCAATCCCGTTGGATTGTTCCCATCAGGAGCCAGGTGTTCAGTCTCTCGATAGCTTTTCCTCTGGTTCCTGCTCTCTGCTGACACTCCTAGCTCGAGCCACGTTCTCCATTCGCTCTCTTTAAACAAAGTCTCATAAATAGTTTAACCATGTGCATTGAATCTGCATTTGTGTCTAAGCTTTCTATGGAGGGAAGAAATCATCACAGTGACATCTATTCAATTTTTAATTCAATTTTAATAATAATAATAATAATGATGGATTGCATTTATTATCTATAAATTTATTTTATTATCTATAAATAAAATTGTAAAGCGCTTTTCAGGACCCCTCAAAGCGCTTTACAATTTTATTTATAGAGCGCCAAATGACAGCAACAGTCACCTCAAGGCGCTTTATATTGTAAGGTATACTTACAAAGAAATCCCCAACAATCATATGACCCCCTATGAGCAAGCACTTTGGCGACAGTGGGAAGGAAAAACTCCCTTTTAACAGGAAGAAACCTCCAGCAGAACCAGGCTCAGGGAGGGGCGGCCATCTGCTGCGACCGGTTGGGGAGGGGCAAGGAAAACAGGATAAAGACATGCTGTGGAAGAGAGACAGAGGTTAATAACAAGTACCATTCAGTGCAGAGAGGTCTATTAAACATAGTGGGTGAAGAAGAAGCACCCAGTGCATCATGGGAATCCCCCGGCAGCCTAATGCTGGGCATACACTGTGTTATTTTTGGGCCATTTTGAGCCGATTTTTCAGTCGTGCGACCGTTTTGGGCATCGTCCCAAGTTTGGCCTTGATCGTGTGTCGTGCATCGTCTACATGGGGTAACGAGAAGCGATTAACGCCTCACGACCAGCTCCCGATCATCAATCGTTTGCTCGTAAGAAAATCAAACCTGTTTGAAATCCTGTCGGTCGTCCTGAGGGTGTCACCGCAGCGTCTCGCACTGCGCACGCGCAAACGCAGAAATGAGAGTGAAAAGACGGAGTAGAACGGCGGTGCGGCGTGTGATCTGGACACAAGCCACGGCACAAACTTCTCACCCCTGCGAGTCAATCAGTTTGAGCAGGAGCTGAATAACGCGACTGAAAAAAATCGCAGCACAGTGTATGCCCAGCTTATTGCAGCATGGAGGATTCAGGGTCACCTGAGTAGGCCATCAGCCTACTAAAAGGATACTGAAGAAACCCGTCGAAATAGTGTTAGTCTTCATCACTGCTGCTGGTGGACTCATTTGAACACCTCCGAAATTTGCACACAGGCAAACATTCCTCTTCTTCCTCAAAATCCTCTCGGGAACGCTTCCTCGAGCCTCCAGCTTCATGGTTGTCAAGCTCTTCGTGCGCATCTTCAAAAAGTTCATCACTGCTGCTCTCAGAGTGGTCGTGCACAGCTGAGCTGGTCCCCGAATCAGAGTGTGCAAGCCTGGATTTTTTGCTATTATGACCTTCTTCATCAACATCTTCCTCTCTGGACCTTTTCGTGGATCCACCAGGCTGTGGTTCTTCTTCTGTTACCTGCTGATTGATGTCCTCATCGGCAATATTACCAGCATGAGGACAGCCCACGCTATCAGTGTCAGAAGCAGAGAAGAATTCAGAGTCATCATCAGAAAACTCCTCGCTCCATCTGATTCTTTTGTTTGGTTCCACGTCTTCTTCATCCATCTCTCTAGACCTCCTCCTGGAAACACCTGGCTGAGGGTCCTCTTCTGGGATGTACTGGTGAACATCCTCACAGTCTTCAAATGCCTCATCAGAATCCTCATTTTCAATGCCAACAACAACAACAGCATTGTGATCCTCATGCTGCTCATTGTTGTCAACATTGGCATTATTGTCCCTCACATTAACATTTTGAATGTTGACATTGTTGTCAACATTAGCATTATTGTCCCTCACATTAATATTTCGATTGTTGACATTGTAATTATCATCGTAAAGGTAATCGTCATATTGATTCAATACTGAAGCTCCTAGCGCATCCAGCCTCCGACAAATATCACGGAGAGCAAGATAAAGATTGACCACGTAGCCCCGGAGTCCACCAATATTTTCGTTAGCTGGTTGGTTAGCTGGTCGGTTAGCTGGTTGGTTAGCTGGTCCATCAACTGGTTCATTAACTGGATCATTAGCTGGTTGGTTAACTGGTTCATTAGCATGTTCCCGATCTCCACCTGAAAACCTTTGTGGGGTAACCTGCCGGTCTGCAAGATCATTTAATCTTTTAATTAGCATTCATAACTATCTGCTGAAAATCTGTTTTTCATCAATTTCAAGACTGAGCACATGTGCTTACCATTACGGTAATTTTGGAATCCATCTCCTATTCCACTCATTTTGACTACAAGGAACACAAAACAACAATGATCAGTAAACCTCAACTCAGAATGTTCAGAGAATTTGCTTTTTTTGTGATGACTTCAGGCTGCGTCCGAACGTACACGGCTATGTTTGAAAACGCACGTTTTCCTTTTTCGTTAAAAAAAAAAATGCAGTCCACATGTGCAGTTTTGAGAAAATATCTTCTTCCACATGTAAACGCTAAAAACAAAGTGAAACGCTGTCAAGAACACGCCAAATCTTAACCGTGTAGAAATGTTGGCCAATCAGAAGTCTAGAAGCCTGGGTGGGAAAACCTCACAAAACCTTACGTACTTCTGAAAAGTTTTTGTCTTTTTCTGGAAAAGCAGCTAATTTTGTGTTACTTTCACGTGCCTTCATCGTTTCAAATGTTAATAACTAAAGACAGCTTTTTGGCTGGAACAGACTCACAACTTTGGAATGGACAAAATGCATACAGCATACATAAATGTCATTTTTTAAAATTACATTTATTCCAAACCGACTGTTTTGAATGTAGAAGCCACGTCTGATGCCTCTGTGTTTCTAAATGGAGGCGCAGTAACTCTGTGTATATGTCAGCGTGTAAAACCTGCAGATACTAAGATTAACAGACACAGTATGTTGTCTACATCCGCCATTGTAGAAATTGATCTCATGTAAACACTAACGTGGCCACAGCGTGGCGTCAACAGCGGCGCACACTTTTGACATTGCCTGAGTAAATGTCCGTTTTCCTCGTCCACACCTAAACACAAAAATGTAGTTTTCAAAAATCTCCACCCTGGCAGGAGTTTTTAAAAATCTCACCTTTCAGTGACTCAATCTGCTGCTTAGGTGTGGACGAAAGGCCCAAATGCAGAGACAAAGCTGCGCTTTCAAAAACAGCCGTGTACATGTGGACGCAGCCTCAGTTTCTCAGAAATTCTAATAGTTTGTTTGAGAACAAAAGTCTTCTCTATTTTCCTAAATGAACAAAACAATCTCAGAAATAATCGTGTTAAAAAGAGCTTCTGTCACTCAGATATGATTAAGAACATTTTGTCATTTATGTATAATTTGTCAAATATTACATCAGTTAAGTCTTCATTTGTTTTCCTGAATAATAGATCCACATCATCCTCTCTATGATGGAAAATATAGTCTAGTCTTGCACAATGTAAAGTACATAAATACTGTCCTGGCAGGCAGGAAAATCAGGTTTTATATATTTAAGTAAATGATCTTAAGTTTAGAAACTGAAATTTGAGCTTACTTTAGTTCTTGGTAAATTACAGAGCAGTTAATCCTCAGGGAAACGTCGAAATGTCACTAAATAGTGGTCTGCTTTCATACGGCTGCAGTGTCTCTTCAGTTTTGTGTTCATATGCTGATGTTTTCATTCAAAACATGCTTAAATGCTGTGATGTCACTTTAGCAGCAAAGACTGTGGAATGTGCAGAGATTCTTTTTACATCAAGTTCTTTGCTCAGAGTTTGATATCTTTTAAATGGAGACAAAAAAAACAGACAGAAGTGAATCTAAAAGACTAAAGCGGTCAATGTGTTATTATTTTTATTTATTCTAATAGTTCCTGTAAAGTTCTACTCTAAGAGATTCATCTGGGCCTTCATGCAGGATTAAAGCTCAATAACACACAAAATATAAAACATTTCTTTATGGTTGTTAGGCAAAGTTATCAAACATATATCCACTAATATGCTCTCATTCTTGCTCTGCTCCCTCATTTTTCCCTGGAGGCATCGCTATGGCAACTTAATATTTAACATGTCTTTGTTATCAACTTTATTTGTACAAATCTGTGATGTTGATGTGCACAACGTGGGCTTTAGACCTCGGAGGGTTAATCAACAAATAAATTTCTGCTCATGACGGTGCAGATTTCTGACAGTTTGTGTACTTTAAGCATTTAACAATTTGATTGTTTTCTAATAAAAACTGTGTGAAACTCAAGTTAGACCTGTGTTTGTAAATGAACCGCCCCATGTTGTGTAGCTTTCTGGATTTTATACTTATTGGGCTACATATTAATTTACTATACAGGCTATACAGTAGATAAAATCTAAACTCACATGTTTTATGTAACTAAAGTGTTTAATCATGTGGGCTACAGACAATAATCAAGTTATGGTTTTCCCAGCCCGCTATGTCTGTGTCAGGGGCGATTCTAGGATCAGAGCTTTGGGGGTGCTGCGCACCCAGAGAGCTGCCCATCCAGGCAAGGTAAACTGTACTCGTCACGATGAGACTTCTTCCCTGTCTCTGTCAGTCCCTGCATCCTTAAATGTCTCCAGTTGTCCCGAGTTCCCTCTGTTCCTCCCTGTCCTCATCGTCTGTTGTATTCATCTCCATTATCAGTCATCATAATTTTACTATCTCTGTGTAAGTCTGCAAATTTCTTTATTAAATCATGAGATTCTTAAATTCATCAAGTCTGTCTGTGCCTGGGTCCTCGTCACAAAACATGACATCACTGTTTTGTGCATTTTAACACAATTTAATCCCACATTTGTGAAAGAAAAGCAAAACACTTTTTTGAAAAGTCTGTAACAAAACCATCAAATCTGATCAAGGTTATTTAAATGCTGAAGAATGGATTGGAATAAAAAACATATCCTAACCTTAATTACTGAGGAGAATAATGAATGATGCTCACAGTGAGTAAAAAGTAAACTTAGTGCATTTTTTGGACAGAGATTCACTTTTAAAGTGTTTGTATAATACAATACAGATACATAAAAATACACTCCAAAAATAGAAGAGTCCTTGAAATGTACAAAATATTATTAAAAAATTAGAAAAATGGAGACACCTTGGCCTCTGGTACAACGTATGAAAAGATGTTTAGTGCAGATACTAATATGGCTCTGCAGAGTTTTTCTTTTCTTTTATCCTATGTCGCAGACTCGCAGCACAGCCAGGTGCTGGAGTCTGCTTTGACCCATGGTCCTTCTCAGCCAGGTATGGAGCTGACTCAAGACACTAAAAGACCTCTCACAGCTACAGCTGCTAACTGGGTTTGTTAGGGCAACCTGGATAACAGTTTTCAGTGTGGGGAAGATCTGATTATCCAGAAGATTGTACAATGTTAACATATCTGGGATGGCACCAGCCTCACTCTTGAGCTTCAAAAAGTTTTCTCTTTGCCAGTTTAACAGTTTGTGTTGTGCCTGTCACTGTTCCCTGTCTGTTTTCTTACCTGGTTCTTCCTGAACTTGTACTTTCTCCTCATGTTCTCCTCTTTCCTCTCTCCCTCTTTGGACTGACAATCATACACAAATAGATTGTATTCAATTAGATTAAAAACAATACTATTAAGATCACTAATAAAAAAGTCCTCTCTCAGTTTACTTTTAACCAAAAGGCAAATAACCAAACCACATGAACATCTAATAAAGGATATAAATATTGAAACACTGATCCAACATTATCCTTTATTGATGGATCATTTGATCTTACACGTTTACCTGAATGTGGCTCCTTTTTTGAAAAAACTTCCTCATATCCATCATGAACCTGGCTGTCTCTCTGCGCACACACACACACACACACAACAGCAGTTATAAGGTTAATGGGAATCCAGTCAGTTAGCTAGTAAGTACCTTGGGTTTAATATCGGCACATATGACAAAATAAGCAGCTTCTCTCCTTTTCAAACAGGACAGTGGTAACAACAGCAGGCTACAGATAATGTTAAGTTTTAGATTTTAAATAGGCTGTATACATTTCAATGGGAGCAACAAGACGATCAAGTATCGCTGATTTTACTACAGAGCAGGACGGATTGTAGGGTAGAAACATCGCCGGAAAACACGTTTTCAACACAGCAGGTTACCTGGTGTAATGTTTTTCAGCTAAAAAGAAACATGGTCTGACTCCTACCCAACTATATAAAGAGTAACTTAGGGTTAAATGCAGCTAATATGTCCTGTTTTAAGGCAGGCGCTTCCACCTCCGCTCCGCTGCGTCTCAGACACCGTCGCTCTGGCAGAAACGGCGCCAGAGCAGGGGAGAGGCGAGCTGGAACAAACCAGGGGAGAGGGGTTATCTATACTTTTGTTGTTAAAATGTTCCATCTCAAGTACGTACTGTATGCTTTTATATTTTTAGTAGTGTGTCCCACAAACAGCAAATATTGTCAAAAAAAGTAAAAAAAATCTTTGGGGGTGCTTTGATTCATTTTGGGGGTGCTGAAGCACCCCCCCAAAAATGGGCTAAAATCGCCCCTGGACCATGTAAAGGATTTTTTAAATGAGCTTTGTTCACTCTGTCACTGTCATAGACAGAATAAAGATCTAAATAAATAATATGTACATTTCTTTATGCTGCCATAATTTATATTAGATATTGAAATCTGAGTATTCAGCTCCAAGCTGACAGGACAAACTGTAGGTGACAGACACTGAACATTAGCAGCGAGAGAACATGACTCGCTGATGGATCTGTGGTGGTGACTCAGACAGTAATAGAGTCTGACGTGGATCCAGCCTTAATAAGCTTGTTTTTAGTAACTAAAATCTGTTTTTATGTCAGAACATTTGATTGTTTCAGCAGTTGTTGTGAAGTCGTTCTTCTTAACTAGAAATCATTCTGCCATCGTGCACTCTCCTTGCCCTCTGTGGTCTTTCGGTTTTTATTCCTGAGCTTTGCACTCACTCTTATAAATTCAAATAAAATACAGATTTTACTTTTTGATTCAACTTCAGATATCATGTCTGCTTCATTTGTCATTAAATAGCAAGGAGGCAGACCTTACCTGCTCATGAAAGTGGTTGTCGGTCAATCGTCCGATTCATTTTGAGCCTTTAAACTGGGGCACTGTTTCTAGAAAAAGCTGTCATTCTTAAACATTTAATGCAAAAAAATAAATAAAATAAGACCCCTTGAATTAAAGCTGCAACTCAGTTACATTTTGATTATTTAATGTACAATTGCCTGTAATGGTGTAACACTGCAAAAATGTGACATCATAGAAGCCATGGTATAAAGTCAACAGTGTGGATCGTGTTTTTGTGCCCAACAGATGAGATAACCTTGTTGGAGTTCATGGAGGGAGCTCAGAAGGATGAATGGGTCATGAACCTACTGAAGCTTGATGTCAACGCCACCGGCTGGGTCATTCAGAACTGCGGCAGACTGGAATCAGCCACGTGATTTATTTGGAGGCCGACAGAGTGGTGCTATCTACATACCTGAGGTTTAAAAGTCTGCCTTTGTCTCCACGTTCATCTCCCTGCAACTTGGAGCTGGAGCACAGCGAACTGTTTCATAGCTGCAGTTCAGCAGAGGTGGTTGGTCCAACAGTCCAACAGGCATTGCTTTGTGTCTGTGGTCCGAGCTTCTTATCAGACTTATTTTTCAAAATGTCAAAACTGGAAAAAAAAATAGCACTTAGCTTCAGGCAGACTCTGTGTCATTTCACTGGACAATAAAACAGGTGAAAAGAAAAAGAAGAGAAAAAATAAAAACGTGTGCAATGACTTTAGTTAATCACACACTGTTTCAGGACATCAAGCAACATTTGTCCAGCTAAAGAAATCGAAACTCACAAAACGTCTTGGTAAATGCAGCTGATGTAAATTCATATTCATGTGTTATTATTATATTCTTAGATCCATAATGGTTACCCATAAAGGATCATATCTTATAAATATATTTATACAGAGAGAGAGTTAATTTACACTGTCAACAAAAAACTGAAGCACATCTTATTTAAGCATATTTATATATAATTAGTTATTATTATGAGGCTGTATACTCTTGATTTGGACGTTATACATGAACCTCTTCTGTTACTCCTGTAGTGTTCAATCATCAGAGTAATGTAATGAAAGATACTTACAGTCATGTGAAAAAGACATTTCTGATAGGACTCTGTAGAGTTATAGAGTCATTGTTAGCCTGCGGGTCTTCTTTTCACAGCAATAACTTCAAGGAATTATTCACTGTGTGAATTTATCAATGTATCCATTCTCTGTTGAGGGATTTTGACCAACTCTTCTTTACAATAGTGTTGATTGAGGTTTGCAAGTAAATCATTTATGCACAGCAGTTCACTCAGACTGAGGTCTGAATTTTAACTGACACCTTCTTTTTTAGCCTTTATGTGCTGGTGTGCTTGGATCCGTGTTCTGTTGTATGACCCAGTTTTAGCCAAGCTTTAGCTCCTGGATAGATGGCCTCAAATTTGACACTAGAACACTTTGGAACACAGTTTTCCATGACTGCAAGTGATCCAAGCCCAAATCATCACCGCTCCACCGCTGTGTGCTTGTATAGACTGTTTCTGCTGTGCTGTTTCTTCTTCGGTGAGGTATGTTATGGTTAAACTTGTCCACTTTAGTGTCATATATGTAAAGGACATTCTGGAAGTCTTCTAGTTTGTTCAGATGCAACTTTTCCCACCTAAGAGTGCTGCCAGAAAAGGCTCTCTCCTGGAAAGGATCCAAAAAACACATTTATTCAGTCTAACTGTACAATCACCAACGTTTGCATTATCCATGCTAACTGAATACGACATGTAGCTCTTGGGTTTTATTTTTTGGTTTGTGTAAGGAAGAGGACTCCCTTACTACATTTATTTATATTATACTATCTGTATAGCACTTTAGAGCACACCTTTCACTTTATTAAAAGCACCTTATCAAGCACTTTATTTAGCATTGCACTTTAAGCATGGATTTGCACAGTAAAACATTTGCACACAAGAAGTTTAAATATTTATTGACTATTTATTGGGAATTTTAAAATCAGTTGGTAGCCTTATTTCAGATCCTGCACAGCTGCTCCTCATCAAGGAATGTGGTGGTTGTCTGTCAGGAGAAAAGAATGGTGATTGAAATTGTGATTAAGGTTTACCAGTAAGGAAAACTAATGCAAATGTGTGTGAAATCTAGGGATAAAAGTAGTGCAAATAAGTGTAAGATAATGATTACTCACCTTTCTTGCCTGTGTCCTCTTCAGGGTGTTTGGGCAAATGTTTCCCCGGGGGTCCAGACACCATTTAAAGGTTCCGGGAGAGACCATTGGTAAAGAGAGTGTGGTGAATCTTTTTGTGCTTGGGTTTCTGGGTTTTTATAATATTGGGTTTGGTGTAATATTAAAGTGTGAAATATTTATTAATATGTAAATGTGAAATGTATTTGTGTATTTATTTATTCTTATTGATATTGTATACTGTGGTGGAAGGTTGGGATTTAATAACTTACCTGAGAGTGGAATAATGGTTAAATCTGTGACAGCTGAACATATTTAAGGCTGCCAGTTGTCATTAGAGGGTGGATTTTTTGTGCTGTGAAGAAGCTTGACAAATTGTTGTAAGGAGAGCTGCATAGAAAATAAATACTTTGTTCCACTACACTTGCCTTGGTCCACCTCACTGTGTTTCCAGCCGCTAAGGGCTGCCCTGTTGCAGTTTGCATCTTTCCCACTCCTTTGAAGATGTTGGCACTGAGTTAAGGTTTTCATACTTGCTGATGATCAGTTAATCAGATGCATCTGATTAGCAGCACCTGACGGCTATTTTCTCTCTTAATTCCTATGGAAGCAGGAGCATTTAGTTTCTGACAGGACTGCACAGAGTATGATGGTATGTGCTAATAGTAGCAGCACATACCCTGCAGAGTGGTGGAACAATGCATAACTACAGTTTGTTTTATTTATTGATTTATTTAATCATTTCTTTCCCAAACTGGTGTCTAAGAACATTATTAAGGAAAAGACAATAACAGATAACAATAACACTGAATTATGTGCCAAAGGAGGCAGCGTAACACTGAATGTGAGCATGACTTTTGTTTCTTTGTTGCACTTGGAATCTTTGTCACGTGTAATAATGTATCCATTTAAACGTATTACAACAACTTCTTTTGCCCTTTTACAGCAAACAAAAACATGTTTTGTTCACAGCAAGTTGTGTTTCTGCCATTTTATCATTTGGCAAGAGAGACTAAAAGAAACTTTCTGATGAAACCAGGCAATACGGTAAAAAACAAACCAAAACAAGCAGCTGAGAGATACTAAAACTGGTATAATTATCTGTGGATTTGTCACTTTATGTACAAATTACACTACATACTGTACATGTGGGATGACATAGGACAGGACAGGAGATTATTTTAAGATTATTTTGCACTTGGTGCCATCAAACTATCATCTGATTTCAGGAGAACACTCGAAAATATATGTGGTCTCAACATATTTAGAGTTAAGTTTATCAGCACAGATATTTCTGTAGTGTTTCACTTCCTGTTTGGACATCAAAAGATTTCCTGGTGAACTTGAAAGATCATTTATATGAAATGTGCAATTATTTTATTAATAAAATATATATATATATATATATATTTTACATCATGTTGCATTTTCTTCGTTTTTCATACTGTGCTAGTTACTCACTCAGGTCAGCAGTTTGTACACATCTACGCTGAAGCCCAGTTACGTCGTTTAAAGCTGTGAAAGTCAAACAAAACTCCCTGTAATTTTTGATATTTAAACATTTTCTTCTTTAATATCAGAGATGAAAGCTTTACTTACTTTCATTTAAACTTAACCACATTTCTGTTTTCATAAGTGAATTGTAATGTCTTGTTATTGTGTTTTCTCCATGTGCAGGAGTTCAGGTGGTAGATGTCTGTCTGTACAAAAGACAGCATCATATATAAAAAAAGACATGAAGCTATGAATGCACTGAAGGTCTAACAGTTAATTCCAAAAAATTCTTACGTTCATTAAACCTGATTTCTCAAATCCAGGGAACTTGGAACACTGAGATTTCCTTCACTGTATGTCAAATAACTAATTGGTCAACTTTACTTTATTTCATGAGCAGGTTTCATGCTGCAGATTTGACGAACCTGCATTCCAAAAGTGCATAATTTAGGTATCTATGATACGTTCAGGGGCGATTCTAGGATCAGAGCTTTGGGGGTGCTGAGCACCCAGAGAGCTGCTCAACCACGCAAGATCAACTTTACTCATCACGATGAGACGTCTTCCCTGTCTCTGCAGTCCCTGCATCCCTACATGTCTCCAGTTGTCCTCTGTCTGTCTCCTCGGTGCATTTAAACCCCTGTTCCTCCCTGTCCTCATCGTCTGTTGTCCTCGTCTCTGTTATCAGTCATCATAATTTTACCATCTCTGTCCAAGTCTGCAAATTTCTTTATTAAATCATAAGATTCTTAAATTCATCACGTCTCTCTGTGCCTGGGTCCTCGTCAGGATACATGACATCACTGTTTTGCAACTTTGCGTATGGTAAAATGTATGAAAAGATCTTTACTGCAGATACTACTATGGCTCTGTAGATTTTTTATTTTATTTTAACCTATGTCGCCTCACCTTGACTGGCACATCTGTCTATCACTTTTTGGTAGTCAACTCTCTCTGTTTCACTGTTTCCTGTCTGTTTTCTTACCTGGTTCTTCCTGAACTTGTACTTTCTCCTCATGTTCTCCTCTTTCCTCTCTCCCTCTTTGGACTGACAATCATACACAAATAGATTATATTCAATTAGATGAACAAATTACATTAATATGAAAAAAAAATACTGTTAAGATCACTAATAAAAAGTCCTCTCTCAGTGTGTTTTCACCACAAGGCAAATAACCAAACCACGTGTTCATCTAATAAAAGATGTACATTTGTCCGCAGGTTACGGACAATTTTAAGTTTTACATTTTAAATATGCTATATAAAATTCAACGGGAGCAACAGGACGGTCAAATGTCGCTGATTCTACTACAGAGCAGGACGGGTTGTAGGGTAGCAAACATCGTGGGAAAACACAGTTTCAACACTGCAGGGGCGCACCTTGGACCAAGGGCAGGACACCTGCTATGAAAGGATGCTGAGAACCACAGGTGAGGCCAAATCAAGAGAGGAAAAATCCGTGGAAAGCAAGTCCACAGACCAGTGTTGCCAACTCCTCAGTAAGGAAAATCGCTATTGGCTGTCCTAAAAGTCGCTAGAAGTCGCTAAATGACGTCATCACATAATTTGCATAATTGGTCATGCTAATGTAATTGTAACCTACTTGGAGAGAGAAATAACATCGTGGAAGAGACATAAAGTGAGTAAAAAACGTCCTAAATGCATTTAGAGTTTATTTAGAACTACAAATTAAATTTATTTTAGTAATTATTGTTTTTTTTAATGTTACAATTCCAACCCTGCTCCTTAATGCGGGCTTGGACCAGCAAAAGTGACCCGAAACAGGCACTCTGGTGGAGTTACTTTGTGTGTGTGTATTTATAAGTAGTTTTAAACCTTGTGATCCACAAAACAGCATAAGAGTAAAAGAACTGACTGCCTTACAGCACCCGCTGCTTGTTGAGAGTAAAAGCGATTTCACGTCTTTTTTTAGCGACTTTTTTTTTTTTAGAAAAAAAGTCATCTGAAAACTCGCTAAATATAGCGACAAAGTCGCTAAGTTGACAACACTGCCACAGACACGTTGCAGCAGGATAACAGGCACCTTTATGATACGTAGCTGCTAGTGATGGGTCGTTCGCGAACGAAATGGCTCTTAGAGCCGACTCCTTGAAGTGAACGACGCGAGCCGGCTCCTTATTGGGAGCCGTGAGGTTTTTTTTTTTTTCTTTCTCTCACCCTCTCTCTCGCCCTTTTTTCCGCTAAACTCCGCACGCGCAGCCTGTAGAGGGGGGAGGGGCGTTAGTTACACTCACAGCAGCACAGGAACAGAGCCAGAGAGAAAGAGAGCGAGGGACAACAACGTCACATTAGAAAGGTATAGTAATCATCCACTATTTTCAGTTGCAGATGATAAAGGATTCAGAAATCATGCAGGCCCATATGACAGAGAATGTGCATCTTCTTTTTGTTTTAATATTTTAATTTATATTTAATTGTGTTGTGGTTTGCAGTGTTTTGTGTTGTTTCACGTTAAATTTGTTTAAAAGGAAAAAGCTGAAAATTTAAATAGTTAAAAGTTTAAAATGTAAATAGTTGTTCTTTGTATTATATGATTTATTTATTACATTTTATGTGGAGTGAATAAATAAAGTATATTTATGGTGGCCCTTAGAGACAAAGCATGTACAAACTCCAAAACACGTAAAAACTCAGAAGCACGTACAAACTCAGAATCACGTACAAAAGACAACAGAAGTGCTCCAGGATGCTAGGGTGCAGTGTTGAGCTTTTGTTACCTAGTGGCTACACAAGCCAGGAAGTATCAACAACCGGATTTGGTGTGTGGTAATAACAGGTAAATGAATTTTTTTTTTAATTATTTGAATAAATATGAGTGCTTGTCTATAAATACACAAACAATACGCACATGCTTTCAATTGTGTAATTTAAGTGATCTAGGTAGCTCTGTTTTGGAAGTTCAGTTAACGCTAGAAATGTGTTTTGGAGTTTGCACGTGCTTTTTGGAGTTTGTATATGCTTTAGAGTTTGTATGTGCTTTGTCTCTAGGGGCCATATATAAACATATATAAATAAAACCACTTTTTTTACATTAGTAATTCATTTTCTGCATAATTTTATGTTATTGTTAATGATTAAATAATTAAAGCAACAAAACAACCTGAAGAGCCGGTTCGGAGCCGAAAGAGCCGGCTCTTTTTAGTGAGCCGAGCCGAAAGAGCCGGATCTCTAAAAAGAGCCGGAAATCCCATCACTACTCTTCTGTTTTTGGAGTGTATTTTTATGTATCTGTATTGTATTATACAAACACTTTAAAAGTGAATCTCTGTCCAGAAAATGCACTCAGTTTACTTTTTACTCACTGTGAGCATCATTCATTATTCTCCTCAGTAATTAAGGTTAGGATATGTTTTTTATTCCAATCCATTCTTCAGCATTTAAATAACCTTGATCAGATTTGATGGTTTTGTTACAGACTTTACAAAAAAGTGTTTTGCTTTTCTTTCACAAATGTGGGATTAAATTGTGTTAAAATGTACAAAACAGTGATGTCATGTTTTGTGACGAGGACCCAGGCACAGACAGACTTGATGAATTTAAGAATCTCATGATTTAATAAAGAAATTTGCAGACTTGCACAGAGATGGTAAAATTATGATGACTGATAATGGAGATGAATACAACAGACGATGAGGACAGGGAGGAACAGAGGGAACTCGGGACAACTGGAGACATTTTAGGATGCAGGGACTGACAGAGACAGGGAAGAAGTCTCATCGTGACGAGTACAGTTTATCTTGCCTGGATGGGCAGCTCTCTGGGTGCTCAGCACCCCCAAAGCTCTGATCCTAGAATCGCCCCTGCTACCATGCAACCCAACATAATACACAAATACACGGCAACGCCTTGAAGTCATTCTGTTGTTTCCAAAGAACTGATGAGAAAGATGTTTGACTTAATCTATGTGTTAGGCAGTAGTTTGTGTAGGAGTCATATGAGTTGTTCCTTTTTTGATTAAGTGGGTTGGTTTAAATGCACTCACTGTATTGGTGCACGGGTGTGGGGCGTGACTCATGGGTGTGTTAGGTGATAAATGTGGTTGCACTCACCTGATGTTGATGAGCAGAAAGGTAGGGTGAGCATGAGGCGAAACCTTCTGTTGAGCGCAGCTTGAATCATTTTGATGCATTTTTGACTGTAACTTGATGGTTTATGTAAACTTATGCACTAAGTTATGCAACAGGCCGATGTTGTAATTTGGCATAGTAAATGGTGCAGTTATTTGTGCAGTCTGTGCATTTGTTTAATGGTTTGAGCCCGTGTGCCGATTTGTATAGTGGACAGTTGTATGTGGAATAAAAGTAGCACATAGTACAGAGGTGTATCTCATGTGTTTACTGTTGCGCGTCATCTGTGTCCTCGTGTTTAGCCTGCCGCGGCCGCTGGCTGGAGGAGCCGCAATAGTTTGGATATAGAGAATGCTGGTGGCATGAATGAAAATCTTTGAAGCTTCGTCCAGCGATGAAACTGAAATCATAATAGGGAGGGATTCTCCTATCAGATGCAAAGATGAATTAACAGCAAAATTACAATATGTAATATGTATTTGTAAAGAAATATTATAGACAGTTTTGAAAGATATAGAAAGATCTGTAAAGATGTCAAGCAGCTTCTAGATGCTTAAAGGAAGCAGTAAGGTCAGTTTCCCTTCTGGGTTTTCAGTAGTGATGTGCGATACCACTGATTTCCTTTCTGATCTGATACCAAGTAATATTCAGGGAGGTATCGACGATACTGATCCGATACTTTGTACAAAAACTTATTTTATTTATTGTATCTCAAATTATAGCATCATAATGATTACAGGACATCAGATTACTTGTTTCCAACAATGACGGCAGCTGCTTAGTTTTAATATTACTCTTATTTCTCTTTCTGGGTCGCAAAAAAAACTTTTAACATATTTTCAGGTGAGAATGTAGCTGTGTAAACTTCTAACTTAAAATGTTATTGTTTGGCTTTGTCAGTATTTTATTTGTTCGTGAGTAAATCGGTTTGGCTGAGATTAAAGTTATTAGATTAGATTAAATTTATCTTTATTAATCCCTCAGGAGGGTTCCTCCGGGGTTTTCACACAGCTGAATAAACGTCAAACAGAAAACTGATTAAACAGAAGTGTGAGACGGTCGAGAGTTTACGTCAGCGCCCGGTTATATGTTAGATAGCAAGGAGCAGACGGCAGTTTCACTCCACCGAGGGAGCTCGTGACGTACTACCCGGGTTTCTTCAGACCGCGAAGGCCGGGTCCTCAGGTGGAAGCAGCCTCTGAATTTGGACACCCCCGCTGTTTCCGGACATTTAACGTATTTTATCCGATAAATAAACACTGTAAAATGTATTTATCCCCCCCACACAACAACCTTTTTGAATGTCTCCCTAGTGTGGCCACAACACCTCACGTTTTTGCCACACATATCGCAAACCACGTCTCAGTGTTTGTGGAGGTAAAATAGGTTCGCACATGACTCCAACTACGCTCAGCCATTGTTGTGAGTGCGCACGCCAAGGGGCTGCGAGACATTTATACAGCTGTATTTCGCAAATGACTATGAAAGGCTGAAGAGGAAGTAGTTCATTTGAATGTAGACAATCCGAATGTTATAGTTTCTTTCCACTGTGTTCCTGTTAATGATAAACTACAAACTTACCCTAAATTACTAAAATATCGATATTTTAATGTGAGAATTGATTCTAGAACATAAACGATTGGTATCGGAGGAATCGATATTTCAGGATCGATCCGCACATCATTAGTTTTCAGCATTAATAAAGAAACCTGCAACAAGGTGAGTGATGTTTGAGGTCTAAAAGAAATCAACACAGAGAAATGTTTACAGTGCTTTTCTACCTGAACATTCAAAGCGCTCTATACAGGTCGCCTCATTCACACCTGTTCATAGAAGCCCTTTTTCTGTGCTTTCTATCTAACATTCACACACATTCATCAGAGTGACTTGGGGTTAATGTCTTGTCAGTTAGCACGCAGTCTGGAGCAGCCAGGGATCGACCCAAAAACCATCTGATTAGTAGATGAGCTGCTCCACCTCCTGAGCCACAGCCTCCCCTTTTAGAGGTAAAGAATCAATTAGAAAGTAAGGACAGTAATTTTTTGAGGTGATTTGATTTTAAAAAATCATTTTTGCTTCTAATTACATAATTAAGGTGTAATTACATCGTCCAACAAATTGATACATTGTCATAAACGTATCATTTATCTACTAAAAATACACAGGAGCTGGCGTCATGTTGTGGAAGCTGCCATCTTGCCCCACCATCATCCACTGGCTGATGGGCATCGCTGCTCCGCCTTTTCATGTTTTATGTAAGTGGATTTATACATTACTTTGAATTTAACCTCCTAAGACCCAAACTCTTCCACAGCATGCATTTTTAATTTGTCTTTGATATTTGGGCTGATTGGGTCCAATGAATGTAAAAACAAAGAATTACCAGATTTGTTTTTTTACCTTATTTTTGTTTTTATGAAAAATCGAAGCCACATGTGAGGATATTCATTTAAAATTTTGATAGAACTGTAGCAGTATAATGTCCCCGTAAATGGATATCAGGCCCTTGTAGAGCAAAATTGAGTAATTTGGTCTAAATAACCCAAAATGCGATGTCCACATATGTGGACGGCAGGTCCTAGGAGGTCAAATAGCTCTTTCACACTACATATGACCGTTTCACATTTGTACATGTATATTTTGGTGATCTCTTTCTCAGTATGTTTTTCTTCTTATGGAAATAAGCTAAGATTAAACCGGTTAATGTTAGGCTCCTGTGTCCTAAAAAAATCACACCTTTCCCCTGATAAACAAATTGATTGGATTCTCACATTGTGTGGGAATTGATTATCAATTACAACTTTGATGAGCCACTTCAAAGAAAGTTTCACAGCAGCAACAGAAAGTCCAGATGTGGAAACAGAAGTGTCTGGAGAGAGAGCGGAGAAGAAGAAAAAGTAACGGTTAGCTACAGAAGAGACGGAAAGGAAATAAATAAAAGGAATATAATAACTCCCTCGACAGCCAGAGTTGTGTCGGCGATGCTCGCTGTGAGTAGACTGTTTCAGCCCACTGTACGCGGTGTTCGTGCCTTGGAGAAGAAATAAAGTTCGGTGAAGCAGTTTCCTACGCCTCCTTCGATCTTTTTGCTAGCGGAGTTGACCTGTATAGTAAGCTGTTGCCGGCTACGAGCCAGTTACGGAACTTTCAAGTAACTGCCAGAGGTTTCCTTACTACGGTTCGGGACCGCGGATCTGGCGCGGTAACAATTTTTACGTTTGTTTGAAAGGCACTTCGGTTTTATTTTGAAATCCATGCTTTTATTTTGAAACAGGAAACTGGCGCAAAACCGTTAAAGGGCTGTTAGTAATGTTTCTTTTGGGATATGGTAAATAGTGTGCCTTAAAGTGAAAAATATGTACGTTTCTTTTGCCAATTAGTACCTGGCTGACAGTGGCACAAGGTTTGTTAATGTTTCCTTTAACGGAATAAGTTACATGCAATCAAAATGTCGTTTAATAGAGTTTATGTTGTTAACCTTGACCTTTATGTGTAGTTGTAAGTTAGTGAGGTGATATAATGAATTGAGTGATGTAAATTTGATGTATATGCTATATGTGAGCAGGAGAAATTTGTTTCCTTTGATGTTATGGTATTAATATTGCTGGTTTTGATTTGCTCCTAGCTCTTACGGTGTCTTCACTGAATGTTTCAATAAAAACCTTTCCAATAAAACCTCTGTGAAGCATCAGTATAAGAGACCATCATTCAGCCAGGTGATGCTACAAGACAGACGTCTCTCACGGAGTCCTTTAGTGCTGCAGGCAGGCAACATGTTCAAATAGCACAGCTTCAGTTTTTTTATTTCTATATGATGAACTCTGCATTATTAAGTTATAAGAACAAGTAATCTGATGTCCTGTAATGATTATGACGCTATAATTTGAGATACAATAAAAGAGTAAAGTTTTCGTACAAAGTATTGGATCAGTAACGTCGATACCACCCTGAATTTTACTTGGTATTGGATCGGAAAGGAAATCAGTGGTATCGCACATCACTAGTGATCAAACGTCAGGCCAAGCTGGAACTACTTCCTGTCTTCTGTAACTTCTACAACACTGTCCAATAGAGACACATGAATGAAATGCAGTGTCATTAAAAACACTGATGATCTTTATTTAAAAATGTAATATATTTACATCTGAATAAACTTTTAGGCATTACGCTGACGGACGGATGGATGGACAATGAATGCTTTCTCATCCTTCTTGTCATGCACCATGGAAGTGTCTGAGGGGCTTTTCCACTTGGAATCGGGATTCTGTGTCCACACTTCAGAGGTGGAGTTTCCAGCATCTCACCTGGGCCTCATCTGCAAACAATCAGCAGGAGGGCTTCTTAAACCAGCGCTGCCTGCTACTCCTCGCCAGTTTGTTCTGCCATCTCCAGTGGTAACTAGGCTTCACCTCTGCTCCAGTTCTGGCATGCTGCTTCCCTGTGTTTAACCTTGTTTTCCCTGTGTTTAGATCTCCTCTGCCAACATACTCATCCTACCCTCAAACTCCCTTACCCGTCCAGCACTATTCATTTAAGATGTGATGGAATCAAAGTAATTATTTTCAATCAAATGCTGCAAAGGAATATTTTCATGTGACACAGCGTAAATCTTTCAACTTCAACTTCTTCTCCCTCTGTTGCAGAATTCCCGTTGGATTGTTCCCATCAGGAGCCAGGTGTTCAGTCTCTCGATAGCTTTTCCTCTGGTTCCTGCTCTCTGCTGACACTCCTAGCTCGAGCCACGTTCTCCATTCGCTCTCTTTAAACAAAGTCTCATAAATAGTTTAACCATGTGCATTGAATCTGCATTTGTGTCTAAGCTTTCTATGGAGGGAAGAAATCATCACAGTGACATCTATTCAATTTTTAATTCAATTTTAATAATAATAATAATGCATTTATTATCTATAAATTTATTTTATTATCTATAAATAAAATTGTAAAGCGCTTTTCAGGACCCCTCAAAGCGCTTTACAATTTTATTTATAGAGCGCCAAATGACAGCAACAGTCACCTCAAGGCGCTTTATATTGTAAGGTATACTTACAAAGAAATCCCCAACAATCATATGACCCCCTATGAGCAAGCACTTTGGCGACAGTGGGAAGGAAAAACTCCCTTTTAACAGGAAGAAACCTCCAGCAGAACCAGGCTCAGGGAGGGGCGGCCATCTGCTGCGACCGGTTGGGGAGGGGCAAGGAAAACAGGATAAAGACATGCTGTGGAAGAGAACCAGAGGTTAATAACAAGTACCATTCAGTGCAGAGAGGTC
This sequence comes from Neolamprologus brichardi, assembly GCF_056152115.1. NCBI lineage: Eukaryota > Metazoa > Chordata > Actinopteri > Cichliformes > Cichlidae > Neolamprologus > Neolamprologus brichardi. Next base: position 41,942,672 of record NC_142104.1, on the reverse strand, counting down.
TATTAAACATAGTGGGTGAAGAAGAAGCACCCAGTGCATCATGGGAATCCCCCGGCAGCCTAATGCTGGGCATACACTGTACGATTTTTGGCCCATTTTGAGCCGATTTTTTTCAGTCGTGCGACCGTTTTGGGCATCGTCGCGAGTTTGGCCTTGAACGTGTGTCGTGCATCGTCTACATGGGGTAACGAGAAGCGATTAACGCCTCACGACCAGCTCCCGATCATCAGTCGTTTGCTCGTAAGAAAATCAAACCTGTTTGAAATCCTGTCGGTCGTCCTGAGGGTGTCACCGCAGCGTCTCACACTGCGCACGCGCAAACGCAGAAATGAGAGTGAAAAGACGGAGTAGAACGGCGGTGCGGCGTGTGATCTGGACACAAGCCACGGCACAAACTTCTCACCCCTGCGAGTCAATCAGTTTGAGCAGGAGCTGAATAACGCGACTGAAAAAAATCGCAGCACAGTGTATGCCCAGCTTATTGCAGCATGGAGGATTCAGGGTCACCTGAGTAGGCCATCAGCCTACTAAAAGGATACTGAAGAAACCCGTCGAAATAGTCTTAGTCTTCATCACTGCTGCTGGTGGACTCATTTGAACACCTCCGAAATTTGCGCACAGGCAAGTATTCCTCTTCTTCCTCAAAATCCTCTCGGGAACGCTTCCTCGAGCCTCCAGCTTCATGGTTGTCAAGCTCTTCGTGCGCATCTTCAAAAAGTTCATCACTGCTGCTCTCAGAGTGGTCGTACACAGCTGAGCTGGTCCCCGAATCAGAGTGTGCAAGCCTGGATTTTTTGCTATTACGACCTTCTTCATCAACATCTTCCTCTCTGGACCTTTTCGTGGATCCACCAGGCTGCGGTTCTTCTTCTGTTACCTGCTGATTGATGTCCTCATCGGCAATATTACCAGCATGAGGACAGCCTACGCTATCAGTGTCAGAAGCAGAGAAGAATTCAGAGTCATCATCAGAAAACTCCTCGCTCCATCTGATTCTTTTGTTTGGTTCCACGTCTTCTTCATCCATCTCTCTAGACCTCCTCCTGGAAACACCTGGCTGAGGATCCTCTTCTGGGATGTACTGGTGAACATCCTCACAGTCTTCAAATGCCTCATCAGAATCCTCATTTTCAATGCCACCAACAACAACAGCATTATGATCCTCATGCTGCTCATTGTTGTCACCATTGGCATTATTGTCCCTCACATTAATATTTTGAATGTTTACATTGTTGTCACCATTGGCATTATTGTCCCTCACATTAATATTTCGATTGTTGACATTGTAATCGTCATCGTAAAGGTAATCGTCATATTGATTCAATACTGAAGCTACTAGCGCATCCAGCCTCCGACCAATATCACGAAGAGCAAGATAAAGATTGACCATGTAGCCCCGGAGTCCACCAATATCTTCGTTAGCTGGTCGGTTAGCTGGTTGGTTAGCTGGTCCATTAACTGGTTCATTAGCTGGTCCATCAACTGGTTCATTAACTGGATCATTAGCTGGTTGGTTAACTGGTTCATTAGCATGTTCTCGATCTCCACCTGAAAACCTTTGTGGGGTAACCTGCCGGTCTGCAAGATCATTTAATCTTTTAATTAGCATTCATAACTATCTGCTGAAAATCTGTTTTTCATCAATTTCAAGACTGAGCACATGTGCTTACCATTACGGTAATTTTGTAATCCATCTCCTATTCCACTCATTTTGACTACAAGGAACACAAAACAACAATGATCAGTAAACCTCAACTCAGAATGTTCAGAGAATTTGCTTTTTTTGTGATGACTTCAGGCTGCGTCCGAACGTACACGGCTATGTTTGAAAACGCACGTTTTCCTTTTTCGTTAAAAAAAAAAAATGCAGTCCACATGTGCAGTTTTGAGAAAATATCTCCTTCCATATGTAAACGCTAAAAACAAACTGAAACGCTGTCAAGAACACGCCAAATCTTAACCGTGTAGAAATGTTGGCCAATCAGAAGTCTAGAAGCCTGGGTGGGAAAACCTCACAAAACCTTACGTACTTCTGAAAAGTTTTTGTCTTTTTCTGGAAAAGCAGCTAATTTTGTGTTACTTTCACGTGCCTTCATCGTTTCAAATGTTAATAACTAAAGACAGCTTTTTGGCTGGAACAGACTCACAACTTTGAAATGGACAAAATGCATACAGCATACATAAATGTCATTTTTTAAATTACATTTATTCCAAACCGACTGTTTTGAATGTAGAAGCCACGTCTGATGCCTCTGTGTTTCTAAATGGAGGCGCAGTAACTGTGTGTGTATATGTCAGCGTGTAAAAACTGCAGATACTAAGATTAACAGACACAGTATGTTGTCTACATCCGCCATTGTAGAAATTGATCTCATGTAAACACTAACGTGGCCACAGCGTGGCGTCAACAGCGCGCACACTTTTGACATTGCCTGAGTAAATGTCCGTTTTCCTCGTCCACACCTAAACACAAAGACGTCGTTTTCAAAAATCTCCACCCTGGCAGGAGTTTTTAAAAATCTCACCTTTCAGTGACTCAATCTGCTGCTTAGGTGTGGACGAAAGGCCCAAACGCAGAGACAAAGCTGCGCTTTCAAAAACAGCCGTGTACATGTGGACGCAGCCTCAGTTTCTCAGAAATTCTAATAGTTTGTTTGAGAACAAAAGTCTTCTCTATTTTCCTAAATGAACAAAACAATCTCAGAAATAATCGTGTTAAAAAGAGCTTCTGTTACTCTATGATTAAGAACATTTTCTCATTTATGTATAATTTGTCAAATATTACATCAGTTAAGTCTTCATTTGTTTTCCTGAATAATAGATCCACATCATCCTCTCTATGATGGAAAATATAGTCTAGTCTTGCACAATGTAAAGTACATAAATACTGTCCTGGCAGGCAGGAAAATCAGGCTTTATATATTTAAGTAAATGATCTTAAGTTTATAAACTGAAATTTGAGCTTACTTTAGTTCTTGGTAAATTACAGAGCAGTTAATCCTCAGGGAAACGTCGAAATGTCACTAAATAGTGGTCTGCTTTCATACGGCTGCAGTGTCTCTTCAGTTTTGTGTTCATATGCTGATGTTTTCATTCAAAACATGCTTAAATGCTGTGATGTCACTTTAGCAGCAAAGACTGTGGAATGTGCAGAGATTCTTTTTACATCAAGTTGTTTGCTCAGAGTTTGATATCTTTTAAATGGAGACAAAAAAAAACAGACAGAAGTGAATCTAAAAGACTAAAGCAGTCAATGTGTTATTATTTTTATTTATTCTAATAGTTCCTGTAAAGTTCTACTCTAAGAGATTCATCTGGGCCTTCATGCAGGATTAAAGCTCAATAACACACAAAATATAAAACATTTCTTTATGGTTGTTAGGCAAAGTTATCAAACATATATCCACTAATATGCTCTCATTCTTGCTCTGCTCCCTCATTTTTCCCTGGAGGCATCGCTATGGCAACTTAATATTTAACATGTCTTTGTTATCAACTTTATTTGTACAAATCTGTGATGTTGATGTGCACAACGTGGGCTTTAGACCTCGGAGGGTTAATCAACAAATAAATTTCTGCTCATGACGGTGCAGATTTCTGACAGTTTGTGTACTTTAAGCATTTAACAATTTGATTGTTTTCTAATAAAAACTGTGTGAAACTCAAGTTAGACCTGTGTTTGTAAATGAACCGCCCCATGTTGTGTAGCTTTCTGGATTTTATACTTATTGGGCTACATATTAATTTACTATACAGGCTATACAGTAGATAAAATCTAAACTCACATGTTTTATGTAACTAAAGTGTTTAATCATGTGGGCTACAGACAATAATCAAGTTATGGTTTTCCCAGCCCGCTATGTCTGTGTCAGGGGCGATTCTAGGATCAGAGCTTTGGGGGTGCTGCGCACCCAGAGAGCTGCCCATCCAGGCAAGATAAACTGTACTCGTCACGATGAGACGTCTTCCCTGTCTCTGTCAGTCCCTGCATCCTTAAATGTCTCCAGTTGTCCCGAGTTCCCTCTGTTCCTCCCTGTCCTCATCGTCTGTTGTCTTCATCTCCATTATCTGTCATCATAATTTTACCATCTCTGTGTAAGTCTGCAAATTTCTTTATTAAATCATGAGATTCTTAAATTCATCAAGTCTGTCTGTGCCTGGGTCCTCGTCACAAAACATGACATCACTGTTTTGTACATTTTAACACAATTTAATCCCACATTTGTGAAAGAAAAGCAAAAGACTTTTTTGTAAAGTCTGTAACAAAACCATCAAATCTGATCAAGGTTATTTAAATGCTGAAGAATGGATTGGAATAAAAAACATATCCTAACCTTAATTACTGAGGAGAATAATGAATGATGCTCACAGTGAGTAAAAAGTAAACTGAGTGCATTTTCTGGACAGAGATTCAGTTTTAAAGTGTTTGTATAATACAATACAGATACATAAAAAATACACTCCAAAAATAGAAGAGTCCTTGAAATGTACAAAATATTATTAAAAAATTAGAAAAATGGAGACACCTTGGCCTCTGGTACAACGTATGAAAAGATGTTTAGTGCAGATACTAATATGGCTCTGCAGAGTTTTTCTTTTCTTTTATCCTATGTCGCAGACTCGCAGCACAGCCAGGTGCTGGAGTCTGCTTTGACCCATGGTCCTTCTCAGCCAGGTATGGAGCTGACTCAAGACACTAAAAGACCTCTCACAGCTACAGCTGCTAACTGGGTTTGTTAGGGCAACCTGAATAACAGTTTTCAGTGTGGGGAAGATCTGATTATCCAGAAGATTGTACAATGTTAACATATCTGGGATGGCACCAGCCTCACTCTTGAGCTTCAAAAAGTTTTTTCTTTGCCAGTTTAACAGTTTGTGTTGTGCCTGTCACTGTTCCCTGTCTGTTTTCTTACCTGGTTCTTCCTGAACTTGTAGTTTCTCCTCATGTTCTCCTCTTTCCTCTCTCCCTCTTTGGACTGACAATCATACACAAATAGATTTTATTCAATTAGATTAAAAACAATACTATTAAGATCACTAATAAAAAAGTCCTCTCTCAGTTTACTTTCAACCAAAAGGCAAATAACCAAACCACATGAACATCTAATAAAGGATATAAATATGAAAAACTGATCCAACATTATCCTTTATTGATGGATCATTTGATCTTACACGTTTACCTGAATGTGGCTCCTTTTTTGAAAAAACTTCCTCATATCCATTATGAACCTGGCTGTCTCTCTGCACACACACACACACACACACACACACACACAACAGCAGTTATAAGGTTAATGGGAATCCAGTCAGTTAGCTAGTAAGTACTTTGGGTTTAATATCGGCACATATGACAAAATAAGCAGCTTCTCTCCTTTTCAAACAGGACAGTGGTAACAACAGCAGGCTACAGATAATGTTAAGTTTTAGATTTTAAATAGGCTGTATACATTTCAATGGGAGCAACAAGACGGTCAAGTATCGCTGATTTTACTACAGAGCAGGACGGATTGTAGGGTAGAAACATCGCCGGAAAACACGTTTTCAACACAGCAGGTTACCTGGTGTAATGTTTTTCAGCTAAAAAGAAACATGGCCTGACTCCTACCTAACTATATAAAGAGTAACTTAGGGTTAAATGCAGCTAATATGTCCTGTTTTAAGGCAGGCGCTTCCACCTCCGCTCCGCTGCGTCTCAGACACCGTCGCTCTGGCAGAAACGGCGCCAGAGCAGGGGAGAGGCGAGCTGGAACAAACCATTTTGGGAGGTGAGAGGGGTTATCTATACTTTTGTTGTTAAAATGTTCCATCTCAAGTACGTACTGTATGCTTTTTATATTTTTAGTAGTGTGTCCCACAAACAGCAAATATTGTCAAAAAAAGTAAAAAAAATCTTTGGGGGTGCTTTGATTCATTTTTGGGGCTGCTTAAGCACCCCCCAAAAATGGGCTAAAATCGCCCCTGGGCCATATAAAGGATTTTTTAAATGAGCTTTGTTCACTCTGTCACTGTCATAGACAGAATAAAGATCTAAATAAAAAATATGTACATTTCTTTATACTGCCATAATTTATATTAGATATTGAAATCTGAGTATTCAGCTCTAACCTGACAGGACAAACTGTAGGCGACAGACACTGAAGATAACATTAGCAACGAGAGAAATGAAATCACTTTTATTGTCACATCACATGTGCAGGTACACTGGTACAGTACATGTGAGTGAAATTCTTGTGTGCAAGCTGTCCTAAAAGTCGCTAGAAGTCGACTCCGTGTCATTTCACTGGACAATAAAACAGGTGAAAAGAAAAAGAAGAGAAAAAATAGAAACGTGTGGCTTTAGTTAATCACACACTGTTTCAGGACATCAAGCATTTGTCCAGCTAAAGAAATCGAAACTCACAAAACGTCTTGGTAAATGCAGCTGATGTAAATTCATATTCATGTGTTAATATTATATTCTTAGATCCATAATGGTTACCCATACAGGATCATATCTTGTAAATATATTTATACAGAGAGACAGAGTTAATTTACAGTGTCAACAAAAAACTGAAGGACACCTTATTTAAGCATATTTAAATATAATTAGTTATTATGATGAGGCTGTATACTCTTGATTTGGACATTATACACGAACCTCTTCTGTTACTCCTGTAGTGTTCAATCATCAGAGTAATGTAATGAAAGATACTTACAGTCATGTGAAAAAGACATTTCTGATAGGACTCTGTAGAGTTATAGAGTCATTGTTAGCCTGCGGGTCTTCTTTTCACAGCAATAACTTCAAGGAATTATTCACTGTGTGAATTTATCAATCTATCCATTCTCTGTTGAGGGATTTTGACCAACTCTTCTTTACAATAGTGTTGATGGAGGTTTGCAAATAAATCATTTATGCACAGGAGTTCACTCAGACTGAGGTGCTGAGTCAAAACTTTGACACCTTCTTTAGCCTTTATGTGCTGGTGTGCTTGGATCCGTGTTCTGTTGTATGACCCAGTTTTAGCCAAGCTTTAGCTCCTGGATAGATGGCCTCACATTTGACACTAGAACACTTTGGAACACAGTTTTCCATGACTGCAAGTGATCCAAGCCCAAATCATCACCCCTCCACCGCTGTGTGCTTGTATAGACTGTTTCTGCTGTGCTGTTTCTTCTTCGGTGAGGTATGTTATGGTTAAACGTGTCCACTTTAGTGTCATATATGTAAAGGACATTCTGGAAGTCTTCTAGTTTGTTCAGATGCAACTTTTCCCACCTAAGAGTGCTGCCAGAAAAGGCTCTCTCCTGGAAAGGATCCAAAAAACACATTTATTCAGTCTACCAACGTTTGCATTATCCATGCTAACTGAATATGACATGTAGCTCTTGGGTTTTATTTTTTGGTTTGCATCTTTCCCACTCCTTTGAAGATGTTGGCACTGAGTTAAGGTTTTCATACTTGCTGATGATCAGTTAATCAGATGCATCTGATTAGCAGCACCTGACGGCTATTTTCTCTCTTAATTCCTATGGAAGCAGGAGCATTTAGTTTTTGACAGGACTGCACAGAGTATGATGGTATGTGCTAATAGTAGCAGCACATACCCTGCAGAGTGGTGGAACAATGCATAACTACAGTTTGTTTTATTTATTGGGGCGATCGTGGCTCAAGAGTTGGGTGTTCGTCTTGTAATCGGAAGGTTGCCGGTCGAGCCCCGGCTTGGACAGTCTCGGTCGTTGTGTCCTTGGGCAAGACACTTCACCTACCGCCTACTGGTGTTGGCCAGAGGGGCCGATGGCGCGATATGGCAGCCTCGCTTCTGTCAGTCTGCCCCAGGGCAGCTGTGGCTACAACTGTAGCTGCCTCCACCAGTGTGTGAATGTGAGAGTGAATGAATAGTGGAATTGTAAAGCGCTTTGAGGGGTCCCGAAAAAGCGCTATATAAATGCAGTCCATTGTTATTATTATTATTGATTTATTTAATCATTTCTTTCCCAAACTGGTGTCTAAGAACATTATTAAGGAAAAGACAATAACAGATAACAATAACACTGAATTATGTCATGCAGGAGTGTGCCAAAGGAGGCAGCGTAACACTGAATGTGAGCATGACTTTTGTTACTTTGTTGCACTTGGAATCTTTGTCACGTGTAATAATGTATCCATTTAAACTTATTACAACAACTTCTTTTGCCCTTTTACAGCAAACAAAAACATGTTTTGTTCACAGCAAGTTGTGTTTCTGCCATTTTATCATTTGGCAAGAGAGACTAAAAGAAACTTTCTGATGAAACCAGGCAATACGGTACAAAACAAACCAAAACAAGCAGCTGAGAGATACTAAAACTGGTATAATTATCTGTGGATTTGTCACTTTATGTACAAATTACACTACATACTGTACATGTGGGATGACATAGGACAGGACAGGAGATTATTTTAAGATTATTTTGCACCATCAAACTATCATCTGATTTCAGGAGAACACTCGAAAATATATGTGGTCTCAACATATTTAGAGTTAAGTTTATCAGCACAGATGTTTCTGTAGTGTTTCACTTCCTGTTTGGACATCAAAAGATTTCCTGGTGAACTTGAAAGATCATTTATATGAAATGTGCAATTATTTTATTAATAAAATTGTTGTAAAGACCCACCTTTTAGCACATCCCAGCACACCCACTCACTTCACCAGATGCACCTTGTTTAGTTCTCTCACCTTTGATTGGGTGTGGTGCTTGTCCTTAATTGCACTCACCTGTCACACATTATATAAGGACTGCATTTACTTTTGGCTCACTCTTTCTTCACTCCCACACGGGGCGGCAGCAGAGCATTGGCAGTCCATGTGTGTCTTTCCTTCCTTCCTTCTTTGCTTCATTGATTTGAGAATTATTGATTGGAGAATAAAATGAGAACCCCGTGAATGATTAGATGACTGCTTATTCTTATTCTAATCGGATGAGCCCATGATGCTGATTACTCAACCCTGAGCCTTCCGTCCTTCATAATATGGTCCTCCGAGCCGGAGTAGTGTTAGTGTCATGGATTCAAAGCAGCCATTGACTGAAGGTTTGAGACGTTCCAGTCGTGATAGTCGAGCTCCTGCCCACCTGCAGCAGTATGACGTTCAGTATCCTGGAAGTAGAAGAGCTACATGTGATACAGAGAGTCAAACCGAATGCCAGCACAGTGACAAAGACACACATGGGCTGCAGGATCCTGTCAGAGAGTCAGAAAGTCAACCAGAGACATCCCCTGCTCCTTTACCCACCAAACAAGATGAGGTCATGAGGGAACTCCTGACGACGATGAAGGAGATTAAGCAATTTATGATTCAATCATCTCCTTCCCATTCTCGTAGCTCCAGATCTTCGATTCGCACTGTCTCATCTGATGGAATCAAATCTTCTGTATGCAGTTTACGAGCCAGTCCTCAAACACATCAACAACATGAGCAGCTCCCAGTGATTGATGCAGCAACCTGTCAATCACCCTTCCAGCCCCCACAGATTAGCCGTCAGTCTGTCAGTTCCGGCTGCCAGCCCTCCTTTACCTAATTCAACCATATTAGATGCTGCAGTCCCTTCAACTGGTTTGCCTAGACCAGTCCTTGCTACAGAAGATGAGACTCCCTTTGATTTCCTGGCCTTATCACGGCAGGATCCCCACCAGATCTCATGTGTTCAACCTGCTGTTCCTTTAGCTGAAGACCCTGTTCAACCTCTCATTTGCATATCTGACCACAAGCATTGCCCTCCTCTAGAGCAGCAACCAGCTACATCCAATGCCTCACATGAACAGAAACCTTTGATACCTGTTACTGCTAGCTCGGGTCACTCCTCTAGCACGAGAACACATGTATATAAGCTTGAAGGTCCTTCGTTTCCAGACCTTAGTAGAGAAGACGAAATGCAATACAGGATGTTACGAATGGCCCTTACAAACCTTCTTGATCCTCATGAGACAGAGCACTTCAAATATCATGTCCTTCTTGATCACCTCAAAGTAGACCAAGCTAAACGATTAGCTCTTGCCTTTTCCTACGCTCCTGACCCATACACTCAAGCCATCAAAGCCCTTGATGAGCGTTATGGGCAACCAAGACAGTTGGCATTGAAAGAGCTAAAGAATATACTGGAACTGCCTCCTATCAGAGCAGGTGATGGTCAGAGTCTTGATAATTTTGCTCTTCGTGTACAGGCTTTAGTTGGGTTGCTTAGCACTATGGGAGAACAAGGACGTGCAGAACTAGACTGTGGCTCCCATGTTGATCGCTTGTTAGCGAAGTTGCCTGCAGAGCATTTCAGTCGCTTCAAACGGCACGTTTACAGGGAACAGGGAGAAATGACATATACCTTGCCTTTATTCTCATCCTGGTTGCAAATGGAATGCAAGTGTCAACCCAGAAAGGCCAGTCCTGTTTCATCCTTCAACCAGCCACGACCTGCCCGTAAGTACACCTCTCCACTTACAACAATATTGCATGGGGCAAATACATCTGATGATCTTGGACAGGCAGCACAACCGATCATAACAACTAAGGCAACATGTGCATATTGCCGCTCACCTGAACACCACATTAGTAAGTGTCCCGATTTCATTCAGAAGACAAAGGATGAGAAAATAAACTGGATAAAAGCAAACAAACGGTGTTGGCGTTGTGCTAGGACTCATCAGGCCGCAAAGTGTAACCTGAGGAAAGCATGTGCCACCTGCATGGGACGACATCTACAGATCCTATGTGATGTAAATAAGAGATCGACAACTGAAACTAATCCTGTAGTGAGGACACTGTACTTTGATAGACCTAGTGATTGTCCTAGTGTCCTTTTAAAGGTTGTGAAAGTGCTCCTGCGAAATGGAAAAAGAACTCTTGAAACATATGCAGTACTTGACGATGGCTCCCAGCGTACCATTCTTCTAACATCAGCTGCGCAGCATCTCAACCTGACTGGGGAAGCAGAGAGATTATCACTTAGAACTGTCCGTCAAGAAGTTGAAACTATTCAAGGTTCTTCCGTAAGTTTCAAAATCTCACCCATCGCACACCCAGAGAAAACCTACACAATTAATAATGCCTTCACTGCAAGTCACCTAGCACTTTCAGAACACACCTACCCTGTATCATCTCTCCAATGGAGATACAAGCATCTTCAAGGTATCCCATTACCCATTATTAATAAAGCAGCGCCACTCCTGCTCATAGGCTCAGATCATACTCACCTCATCACGCCTACTGCTCCATTGAGACAGGGACCATATGGGTCTCCTGCAGGAGTTAAAACCCAATTAGGATGGACACTTCAAGGTCCGATCACAGATTTCCAGCCCCAGAGCAGAACAGAGCATGTGCAGTGTTTGTTCACATCTCTCAGTTCATCTGCAGACGTACGGCGTTATCATGTTGAGAAGCTATGGCAACTAGACACTTTACCTGAATACAGTGAGAAATCTGTGATCCGATCAAAGCAAGATCAACTGGCACTGGAACTCCTTGAACAGGCCACAAAAAGGGTTGAGATCAATGGTGTTAATTGCTACGCCACTCCTCTTCTTCGGATGGCAAACTTCCCTCCTCTGAATGTCCCTCCAACTGTAGTCATGTCTAGACTCCGCAACACTGAGGCTCGGTTAGCTAAAGATCCTGACAAAGCCATGTCTTACAAGGATCAGATTTTGAAATTGGAGCAAGCAGGCTATGTAGTTAAACTTAGCCCAGAGGAGATGCACAATAGCAAAGAAGCCTGGTATATTCCTCATCATATGACAAGTCACAACAATAAAGATCGCATAGTCTTTGACTGCTCTTTCACATTTCAAGGTCAGTGTCTCAATAAGTACCTGTTGCCAGGACCAATCCTTGGGCCAACACTTCTAGGTGTTTTGTTGCGTTTTAGGCAACATTCAGTGGCAATAAGTGGCGACATCAAAGGCATGTTTCACCAAGTCCGTCTTCTGCCTCCTGATAAACCACTCCTCCGATTCTTGTGGCGTGACATGAACAAAGCAGCTCCCCCTTCAGTGTATGAGTGGCAGGTACTCCCCTTCGGTACGACCTGCAGCCCTTGTTGTGCAATCTATGCACTGCAGAAACATGTGAAGGAATATCAATCTGACAAAGATGTGCAGTCTTCAGTAATGCAGTGTTTCTATGTTGATAACTGTTTGCAGAGTTTTCCATCAGCCGAGTTGGCTCGAACACTCCTAGACAAATTAAGAAACCATCTATTAGAAGGAGGCTTCGACCTTCGCCAGTGGGCCAGCAATAATCCTGTTGTGATTAGCCATCTACCATCTGAGGTAAGAACGGCAAGTAATGAACTTTGCCTGACTGAAGACAAGCCATCCGGCCCACATGAACGCACATTAGGATTATTGTGGAATTGTGAGACTGACTTGTTTGCCTATAAATACAGAACTCTAGCCTCACACCCCACCACAATGCGTTGTATCTATGCAGTACTTGCTCGTCTGTATGGAAGTCCTGGGAAGAAGAACTTTGTTATCTTTCTCAAATTGCCATCCCACGTTGCTATACTTCTAAGGAAATGGATGTTTCTACCACAGTTCGAGACATTCATATCTTCTGTGACGCTTCAGAGCGAGCATATGGTGCTGTCGCATATTTGAGATCAGATGATCTTGAAGGTCATGTGGAACTGAGTTTCTTGTTAGCTCGCTCACGTGTTGCTCCTAAACGGAATTTAACAATACCCAGACTGGAGCTATGCGCAGCCCTACTAGGCGCACGCCTCTGTGAGCTCATACAAACAGAACTCACCTTACCAGTCAGGACTACCACCCTTCGGACTGCCTCGACAACTGTACTTCACTGACTTCAGTCAGATTCCTGCCGTTTCAAGGTATTCGTAGGAGCCAGAGTCTCAGAAATTCAAAACCTCACAAACAGTCAAGACTGGAGATACATCAATTCAGCCACAAATCCTGCTGATGATGTTATGAGAGGTAAATCTCTGAAAGAGTTCCTTAGCCCAAACAGGTGGACCGAGGGTCCCTCGTTTCTGCATGAACCTCCGAATAACTGGCCCACAGTTACAGATCTCCATCCTGATGATGATCAGACTGAGTTAAAGAAATCCTACTTTTTTGGTATTGTCAGTACCCCCTCCCATACATACACACCCAGCTTCAGAACCTATTAAGAGCTATTGGATTTCACGGCTCGTTCACTCTCCAACCAAAAGGGTAACATTCCTTCTGCAGCTGATTATCTAACAGCAGAACAAGAAATCCTTCGTCAGGCACAACTGGACAGTTTCGGTGAAGATTTAGCCTGTTTACAGTCAGACAAACCCCTCTCATCCGACAGCCGTCTATTGTGTTTGTCACCAGTGTTGTGCAGGAATTCTGGACTTATCCATGTAGGAGGCCAACTACGGCAAAGCCCAGACTTGGAATTGAATGTCATTCACCCAATAGTACTTGATCCTGCTCATCCAGTGACCAAACTGATCATACAAAATTATGATGACAAACTGCATCATGCTGGTTCAGAAAGACTTTTTGCTGAAATACGTCGGAAATTTTGGATTCTCAGAGGAAGGGAAGCAGTACGCAGGCATCAGTATAGCTGCGCTGCATGTCAGAAATGGAGAGCACAGCCCATCATTCCAAAAATGTCAGACTTGCCTGCTGCTCGTCTTAGGTTATTCAAACCACCTTTCTACTCCACAGGAATAGACTGCTTTGGACCATACATGGTCAAGATCGGCCGCAGATCGGAGAAAAGGTGGGGAATAATATTCAAGTGTCTCACGACTCGGTGTATACATCTTGACCTCCTAAACAGCATGGATACAGACTCCTTCCTCATGGCCCTCCAACGATTCATTTCTCGACGAGGAACACCCCTGGAAATTATGTGATCAAGGAACTAACTTCAAAGGAGGAGATAAGGAACTACGGGCAGCTTTTAACAACCTTGCTCCGACTCTGCAGCCAGTCCTGATGACTAAAAGAATCCATTTCAAATTTAATCCCTGCATGCACCCCATTTTGGTGGAGCCTGGGAGAGGGAGATACGTTCTGTGAAGAATGCTCTGAAGAGAACCATTGGTGCACAAATGGTCACTGAAGAGGTCTTAAGAACAGTCCTAATTGAGATTGAAGGCATTCTTAACTCAAAACCCCTAGGCTATGTATCCTCAGACATTGCGGATATTGATCCCATAACCCCAAACCTTCTCATCATGGGCCGACATGATTCGTCACTTCCCTTGGTATCCTATTCTGATTCTGACCTCCTAGGTCGACGACGATGGCGACATGCACAAATATTGGCAGATCACTTCTGGCGGCTCTTCATAAAAGACTATCTACCATCCCTCCAAAGAAGACACAAATGGCAGAAGGAAAACCCAGATCTCACATTGCACTCTGTCGTAATGATCATGGATTCACACCTTCCACGTGCCCTTTGGCCCGTAGGAAGAGTGACACGCCTCCTGAAAAGCCCAGATGACCGCATCAGAACCGTGGAAGTCTTAGCACAGGATAAAACCTATATCCGCCCTGTCTCCTGTCTGATCCCACTGCCCCCGCTTCCAGACAAAGACTGATTCTGATCATATCAACATATTTCTCACTAGAAATATGGGGGCGGCTGTTGTAAAGACCCACCTTTTAGCACATCCCAGCACACCCACTCACTTCACCAGATGCACCTTGTTTAGTTCTCTCACCTTTGATTGGGTGTGGTGCTTGTCCTTAATTGCACTCACCTGTCACACATTATATAAGGACTGCATTTACTTTTGGCTCACTCTTTCTTCACTCCCACACGGGGCGGCAGCAGAGCATTGGCAGTCCATGTGTGTCTTTCCTTCCTTCCTTCTTTGCTTCATTGATTTGAGAATTATTGATTGGAGAATAAAATGAGAACCCCGTGAATGATTAGATGACTGCTTATTCTTATTCTAATCGGATGAGCCCATGATGCTGATTACTCAACCCTGAGCCTTCCGTCCTTCATAATAAAAATATATATACATATATTTTTTACATCATGTTGCATTTTCTTCGTTTTTCATACTGTGCTAGTTACTCACTCAGGTCAGCAGTTTGTACACATCTACGCTGAAGCCCAGTTACGTCTTTTAAAGCTGTGAAAGTCAAACAAAACCTGTAATTTTTGATATTTAAACATTTTTTTCTTTAATATCAGAGATGAAAGCTTTACTAACTTTCATTTAAACTTAACAACATTTCTGTTTTCACAAGTGAATTGTAGTGTCTTGTTATTGTGTTTTCTCCATGTGCAGGAGTTCAGGTGGTAGATGTCTGTCTGTACAAAAGACAGCATCATATATAAAAAAAGACATGAAGCTATGAACGCACTGAAGGTCTAACAGTTAATTCCAAAAAATTCTTAAGTTCATTAAACCTGATTTCTCAAATCCAGGGAACTTGGAACACTGAGATTTCCTTCACTGTATGTCAAATAACTAATTGGTCAACTTTACTTTATTTCATGAGCAGGTTTCATGCTGCAGATTTGACGAACCTGCATTCCAAAAGTGCATAATTTAGGTATCTATGATTCGTTCAGGGGCGATTCTAGGATCAGAGCTTTGGGGGTGCTGAGCACCCAGAGAGCTGCTCAACCAGGCAAGATCAACTTTACTCATCACGATGAGACGTCTTCCCTGTCTCTGCAGTCCCTGCATCCCTACATGTCTCCAGTTGTCCTCTGTCTGTCTCCTCGGTGCATTTAAACCCCTGTTCCTCCCTGTCCTCATCGTCTGTTGTCCTCGTCTCTGTTATCAGTCATCATAATTTTACCATCTCTGTGCAAGTCTTCAAATTTCTTTATTAAATCATAAGATTCTTAAATTCATCACGTCTCTCTGTGCCTGGGTCCTCGTCAGGATACATGACATCACTGTTTTGCAACTTTGCGTATGGTAAAATGTATGAAAAGATCTTTACTGCAGATACTACTATGGCTCTGTAGATTTTTTTAAATTTTATTTTAACCTATGTCGCCTCACCTTGACTGGCACATCTGTCTATCACTTTTTGGTAGTCAACTCTCTGTTTCACTGTTTCCTGTCTGTTTTCTTACCTGGCTCTTCCTGACCTTGTACTTTCTCCTCATGTTCCCCTCTTTCCTCTCTCCCTCTTTGGACTGACAATCATAAACAAATAGATTGTATTCAATTAGATGAACAAATTACATTAATATGAAAAAAAAAGTACTGTTAAGATCACTAATAAAAAGTCCTCTCTCAGTGTGTTTTCACCACAAGGCAAATAACCAAACCACGTGTTCATCTAATAAAAGATGTACATTTGTCCGCAGGTTACGGACAATTTTAAGTTTTACATTTTAAATATGCTATATAAAATTCAACGGGAGCAACAGGACGGTCAAATGTCGCTGATTCTACTACAGAGCAGGACGGGTTGTAGGGTAGCAAACATCGTGGGAAAACACAGTTTCAACACTGCAGGGGCGCACCTTGGACCAAGGGCAGGACACCTGCTATGAAAGGATGCTGAGAACCACAGGTGAGGCCAAATCAAGAGAGGAAAAATCCGTGGAAAGCAAGTCCACAGACCAGTGTTGCCAACTCCTCAGTAAGGAAAATCGCTATTGGCTGTCCTAAAAGTCGCTAGAAGTCGCTAAATGACGTCATCACATAATTTGCATAATTGGTCATGCTAATGTAATTGTAACCTACTTGGAGAGAGAAATAACATCGTGGAAGAGACATAAAGTGAGTAAAAAACGTCCTAAATGCATTTAGAGTTTATTTAGAACTACAAATTAAATTTATTTTAGTAATTATTGTTTTTTTTAATGTTACAATTCCAACCCTGCTCCTTAATGCGGGCTTGGACCAGCAAAAGTGACCCGAAACAGGCACTCTGGTGGAGTTACTTTGTGTGTGTGTATTTATAAGTAGTTTTAAACCTTGTGATCCACAAAACAGCATAAGAGTAAAAGAAGAACTGACTGCCTTACAGCACCCGCTGCTTGTTGAGAGTAAAAGCGATTTCACGTCTTTTTTTAGCGACTTTTTTTTTTAGAAAAAAAGTCGTCTGAAAACTCGCTAAATATAGCGACAAAGTCGCTAAGTTGACAACACTGCCACAGACACGTTGCAGCAGGATAACAGGCACCTTTATGATACGTAGCTGCACAAAGTAATATGGAGGTGAAACAGGGGCGATTTTAGCCCATTTTTGGGGGGTGCTTCAGCACCCCAAAAATGAATCAAAGCACCCCCAAAATTTTTTTTACTTTTTTGACAATATTTGATGCTTGTGGGACACACTACTAAAAATATAAAAAGCATACAGTACGTACTTGAGATGGAACATTTTAACAACAAAAGTATAGATAACCCCTCTCCCCTCCCAAAATGGTTTGTTCCAGCTCGCCTCTCCCCTGCTCTGGCGCCCTTTCTGCCAGAGCGATGGTGTCTGAGACGCAGCGGAGAGGAGGTGGAAGCGCCTGCCTTAAAACAGGACATATTAGCTGCATTTAACCCTAAGTTACTCTTTATATAGTTGGGTAGGAGTCAGACCATGTTTCTTTTTAGCTGAAAAACATTACACCAGGTAACCTGCTGTGTTGAAAACGTGTTTTCAACACAGCAGGTGTTTCTACATGTTTCTACCCTACAATCCGTCCTGCTCTGTAGTAAAATCAGCGATACTTGACCGTCTTGTTGCTCCCATTGAAATGTATACAGCCTATTTAAAATCTAAAACTTAACATTATCTGTAGCCTGCTGTTGTTACCACTGTCCTGTTTGAAAAGGAGAGAAGCTGCTTATTTTGTCATATGTGCCGATATTAAACCCAAAGTACTTACTAGCTAACTGACTGGATTCCCATTAACCTTATAACTGCTGTTGTGTGTGTGTGTGTGTGTGTGCAGAGAGACAGCCAGGTTCATAATGGATATGAGGAAGTTTTTTCAAAAAAGGAGCCACATTCAGGTAAACGTGTAAGATCAAATGATCCATCAATAAAGGATAATGTTGAATCAGTGTTTCATATTTATATCCTTTATTAGATGTTCATGTGGTTTGGTTATTTGCCTTTTGGTTAAAAGTAAACTGAGAGAGGACTTTTTTATTAGTGATCTTAATAGTATTGTTTTTAATCTAATTGAATAAAATCTATTTGTGTATGATTGTCCGTCCAAAGAGGGAGAGAGGAAAGAGGAGAACATGAGGAGAAACTACAAGTTCAGGAAGAACCAGGTAAGAAAACAGACAGGGAACAGTGACAGGCACAACACAAACTGTTAAACTGGCAAAGAGAAAACTTTTTGAAGCTCAAGAGTGAGGCTGGTGCCATCCCAGATATGTTAACATTGTACAATCTTCTGGATAATCAGATCTTCCCCACACTGAAAACTGTTATCCAGGTTGCCCTAACAAACCCAGTTAGCAGCTGTAGCTGTGAGAGGTCTTTTAGTGTCTTGAGTCAGCTCCATACCTGGCTGAGAAGGACCATGGGTCAAAGCAGACTCCAGCACCTGGCTGTGCTGCGAGTCTGCGACATAGGATAAAAGAAAAGAAAAACTCTGCAGAGCCATATTAGTATCTGCACTAAACATCTTTTCATACGTTGTACCAGAGGCCAAGGTGTCTCCATTTTTCTAAATTTTTAATAATATTTTGTACATTTCAAGGACTCTTCTGTTTTTGGAGTGTATTTTTATGTATCTGTATTGTATTATACAAACACTTTAAAAGTGAATCTCTGTCCAGAAAATGCACTCAGTTTACTTTTTACTCACTGTGAGCATCATTCATTATTCTCCTCAGTAATTAAGGTTAGGATATGTTTTTTATTCCAATCCATTCTTCAGCATTTAAATAACCTTGATCAGATTTGATGGTTTTGTTACAGACTTTACAAAAAAGTGTTTTGCTTTTCTTTCACAAATGTGGGATTAAATTGTGTTAAAATGTACAAAACAGTGATGTCATGTTTTGTGACGAGGACCCAGGCACAGACAGACTTGATGAATTTAAGAATCTCATGATTTAATAAAGAAATTTGCAGACTTACACAGAGATGGTAAAATTATGATGACTGATAATGGAGATGAATACAACAGACGATGAGGACAGGGAGGAACAGAGGGAACTCGGGACAACTGGAGACATTTAAGGATGCAGGGACTGACAGAGACAGGGAAGACGTCTCATCGTGACGAGTACAGTTTATCTTGCCTGGATGGGCAGCTCTCTGGGTGTGCAGCACCCCCAAAGCTCTGATCCTAGAATCACCTCTGCTACCATGCAACCCAACATAATACACAAATTCACGGCAACGCCTTGAAGTCATTCTGTTGTTTCCAAAGAACTGATGAGAAAGATGTTTGACTTAATCTATGTGTTAGGCAGTAGTTTGTGTAGGAGTCATATGAGTTGTTCCTTTTTTGATTAAGTGGGTTGGTTTAAATGCACTCACTGTATTGGTGCACGGGTGTGGGGCGTGACTCATGGGTGTGTTAGGTGATAAATGTGGTTGCACTCACCTGATGTTGATGAGCAGAAAGGTAGGGTGAGCATGAGGCGAAACCTTCTGTTGAGCGCAGCTTGAATCATGTTGATGCATTTTTGACTGTAACTTGATGGTTTATGTAAACTTATGCACTAAGTTATGCAACAGGCCAATGTTGTAATTTGGCATAGTAAATGGTGCAGTTATTTGTGCAGTCTGTGCATTTGTTTAATGGTTTGAGCCCGTGTGCCGATTTGTATAGTGGACAGTTGTATGTGGAATAAAAGTAGCACATAGTACAGATGTGTATCTCATGTGTTTACTGTTGCGCGTCATCTGTGTCCTCGTGTTTAGCCTGCCGCGGCCGCTGGCTGGAGGAGCCGCAATAGTTTGGATATAGAGAATGCTGGTGGCATGAATGAAAATCTTTGAAGCTTCGTCCAGCGATGAAACTGAAATCATAATAGGGAGGGATTCTCCTATCAGATGCAAAGATGAATTAACAGCAAAATTACAATATGTAATATGTATTTGTAAAGAAATATTATAGACAGTTTTGAAAGATATAGAAAGATCTGTAAAGATGTCAAGCAGCTTCTAGATGCTTAAAGGAAGCAGTAAGGTCAGTTTCCCTTCTGGGTTTTCAGTAGTGATGTGCGATACCACTGATTTCCTTTCTGATCCGATACCAAGTAATATTCAGGGAGGTATCGACGATACTGATCTGATACTTTGTACAAAAACTTATTTTATTTATTGTATCTCAAATTATAGCATCATAATGATTACAGGACATCAGATTACTTGTTTCCAACAATGACGGCAGCTGCTTAGTTTTAATATTACTCTTATTTCTCTTTCTGGGTCACAAAAAAAACTTTTAACATATTTTCAGGTGAGAATGTAGCCGTGTAAACGTCTAACTTAAAATGTTATTGTTCGGCGTTTTCAGTGTTTTATTTGTTCGTGAGTAAATCGGTTTGGCTGAGATTAAAGTTATTAGATTAGATTAAATTAAATTTATCTTTATTAATCCCTCAGGAGGGTTCCTCCGGGGTTTTCACACAGCTGAATAAACGTCAAACAGAAAACTGATTAAACAGAAGTGTGAGACGGTCGAGAGTTTACGTCAGCGCCCGGTTATATGTTAGATAGCAAGGAGCAGACGGCAGTTTCACTCCACCGAGGGAGCTCGTGACGTACTACCCGTCTTTCTTCAGACCGCGAAGGCCGGGTCCTCAGGTGGAAGCAGCCTCTGAGTTTGGACACCCCCGATGTTTCCGGACATTTAACGTATTTTATCCGATAAATAAACACTGTAAAATGTATTTATCCCCCCCACACAACAGCCTTTTTGAATGTCTCCCTAGTGTGGCCACAACACCTCACGTTTTTGCCACACATATCGCAAACCACGTCTCAGTTTTTGTGGAGGTAAAATAGGTTCGCACATGACTCCAATTACACTCAGCCATTGTTGTGAGTGCGCACGCCAAGGGGCTGCGAGACATTTATACAGCCGTATTTCGCAAATGACTATGAAAGGCTGAAGAGGAAGTAGTTCCTTTGAATGTAGACAATCCGAATGTTATAGTTTCTTTCCACTGTGTTCCTGTTAATGATAAACTACAAACTTACCCTAAATTACTGAAATATCGATATTTTAATGTGAGAATTGATTCTAGAACATAAACGATTGGTATCGGAGGAATCGATATTTCAGGATCGATCCGCACATCATTAGTTTTCAGCATTAATAAAGAAACCTGCAACAAGGTGAGTGATGTTTGAGGTCTAAAAGAAATCAACACAGAGAAATGTTTACAGTGCTTTTCTACCTGAACATTCAAAGCGCTCTATACAGGTCGCCTCATTCACACCTGTTCATAGAAGCCCTTTTTCTGTGCTTTCTATCTAACATTCACACACATTCATCAGAGAGTGACTTGGGGTTAATGTCTCTCCAGTTAGCATGCAGTCTGGAGCAGCCAGGGATCGACCCAAAAACCATCTGATTAGTAGATGAGCTGCTCCACCTCCTGAGCCACAGCCGCCCCTTTTAGAGGTAAAGAATCAATTAGAAAGTAAGGACAGTAATTTTTTGAGGTGATTTGATTTTAAAAAATCATTTTTGCTTCTAATTACATAATTAAGGTGTAATTACATCGTCCAACAAATTGATACATTGTCATAAACGTATCATTTATCTACTAAAAATACACAGGAGCTGGCGTCATGTTGTGGAAGCTGCCATCTTGCCCCACCATCATCCACTGGCTGAGATGGGCATCGCTGCTCCGCCTTTTTATGTTTTATGTAAGTGGATTTATACATTACTTTGAATTTAACCTCCTAAGACCCAAACTCTTCCACAGCATGCATTTTTAATTTGTCTTTGATATTTGGGCTGATTGGGTCCAATGAATGTAAAAACAAAGAATTACCAGATTATTTTTTTTTACCTTATTTTTGTTTTTATGAAAAATCGAAGCCACATGTGAGGATATTCATTTAAAATTTTGATAGAACTGTAGCAGTATAATGTCCCCGTAAATGGATATCAGGCCCTTGTAGAGCAAAATTGAGTAATTTGGTCTAAGTAAACCAAAATGCGATGTCCACATATGTGGACGGCAGGTCCTAGGAGGTTAAAGATGTCAAATAGCTCTTTCACACTACATATGACCGTTTCACATTTGTACATGTATATTTTGGTGATCTCTTTCTCAGTATGTTTTTCTTCTTATGGAAATAAGCTAAGATTAAACCGGTTAATGTTAGGCTCCTGTGTCCTAAAAAAAATCACACCTTTCCCCTGATAAACAAATTGATTGGATTCTCACATTGTGTGGGAATTGATTATCAATGACAACTTTGATGAGCCACTTCAAAGAAAGTTTCACAGCAGCAACAGAAAGTCCAGATGTGGAAACAGAAGGTTTCCACATTAAAATATCGATATTTTAATCATTTTGGGTAAAATTGTAGTTTTTCATAAACAGGAACACAGTGGAAAGAAACGATCATTCGGATTGTCTACATTGGAAAGAACTACTCCCTCTCCCGCCTTTTATAGTCATGTGTGAAATACGGCTGTATAAATGTGTGGCAGCCTCTGGCGTGCGCACTCACAACAAAGCTGAGCGTAACTGGAGTCATGTTTGCACGTGTTTTACATCCACAAACAGCCAAGACGTGGTTTGCGATACATGTGGCAAGAAAGTGAGGTGTTGTGGCAACACCGCTAACCTCGTCAAACACCTCAGAGTAAATCATATCACAGAATATGACGAGCTGATGTTGAGGCGAACTGAAGAGGAGGAGAAGGACAGGTGCTGCTAGGGCGAGACATGTAAATGACCTTTAAATTTGGTAAATATTTTGTTACAGGCCCTTTAAAGGTGAAGCCTGATGGGAAATGTATTTTGGAATGTGTGTAGCGGGACTGCCGTGTGTGGGTGTGTGGAGAGAGAGCGGAGAAGAAGAAAAAGTAACGGTTAGCTACAGAAGAGACGGAAAGGAAATAAATAAAAGGAATATAATAACTCCCTCGACAGCCAGAGTTGTGTCGGCGATGCTCGCTGTGAGTAGACTGTTTCAGCCCACTGTACGCGGTGTTCGTGCCTTGGAGAAGAAATAAAGTTCGGTGAAGCAGTTTCCTACGCCTCCTTCGATCTTTTTGCTAGCGGAGTTGACCTGTATAGTAAGCTGTTGCCGGCTACGAGCCAGTTACGGAACTTTCAAGTAACTGCCAGAGGTTTCCTTACTACGGTTCGGGACCGCGGATCTGGCGCGGTAACAATTTTTACGTTTGTTTGAAAGGCACTTCGGTTTTATTTTGAAATCCATGCTTTTATTTTGAAACAGGAAACTGGCGCAAAACCGTTAAAGGGCTGTTAATAATGTTTCTTTCAGGATATGGTAAATAGTGTGCCTTAAAGTTAAAAATATGTACGTTTCCTTTGCCAATTAGTACCTGGCTGACAGTGGCACAAGGTTTGTTAATGTTTCCTTTAACAGAATAAGTTACATGCAATCAAAATGTCGTTTAATAGAGTTTATGTTGTTAACCTTGACCTTTATGTGTAGTTGTAAGTTAGTGAGGTGATATAATGAATTGAGTGATGTAAATTTGATGTATATGCTATATGTGAGCAGGAGAAATTTGTTTCCTTTGATGTTATGGTATTAATATTGCTGGTTTTGATTTGCTCCTAGCTCTTACGGTGTCTTCACTGAATGTTTCAATAAAAACCTTTCCAATAAAACCTCTGTGAAGCATCAGTATAAGAGAACATCATTCAGCCAGGGATGCTACAAGACAGACGTCTCTCACGGAGTCCTTTAGTGCTGCAGGCAGGCAACATGTTCAAATAGCACAGCTTCAGTTTTTTTATTTCTATATGATGAACTCTGCATTATTAAGTGATAAGAACAAGTAATCTGATGTCCTGTAATGATTATGACGCTATAATTTGAGATACAATAAAAGAGTAAAGTTTTTGTACAAAGTATCGGATCAGTATCGTCGACACCACCCTGAATTTTACTTGGTATTGGATCGGAAAGGAAATCAGTGGTATCGCACATCACTAGTGATCAAACGTCAGGCCAAGCTGGAACTGCTTCCTGTCTTCTGTAACTTCTACAACACTGTCCAATAGAGACACATGAATGAAATGCAGTGTCATTAAAAACACTGATGATCTTTATTTAAAAATGTAATATATTTACATCTGAATAAACTTTTAGGCATTACGCTGACGGACGGATGGATGGACAATGAATGCTTTCTCATCCTTCTTGTCATGCACCATGGAAGTGTCTGAGGGGCTTTTCCACTTGGAATCGGGATTCTGTGTCCACACTTCAGAGGTGGAGTTTCCAGCATCTCACCTGGGCCTCATCTGCAAACAATCAGCAGGAGGGCTTCTTAAACCAGCGCTGCCTGCTACTGCTCGCCAGTTTGTTCTGCCATCTCCAGTGGTAACTAGCTTCACCTCTGTTCCAGTTCTGGCTTGCTGCTTCCCTGTGTTTAACCTTGTTTTCCCTGTGTTTAGATCTCCTCTGCCAACATGCTCATCCTACCCTCAAACTCCCTTACCCGTCCAGCACTATTCATTTAAGATGTGATGGAATCAAAGTAATTATTTTCAATCCCGTTGGATTGTTCCCATCAGGAGCCAGGTGTTCAGTCTCTCGATAGCTTTTCCTCTGGTTCCTGCTCTCTGCTGACACTCCTAGCTCGAGCCACGTTCTCCATTCGCTCTCTTTAAACAAAGTCTCATAAATAGTTTAACCATGTGCATTGAATCTGCATTTGGGTCTAAGCTTTCTATGGAGGGAAGAAATAATCACAGTGACATCTATTCAATTTTTAATTCAATTTTAATAATAATAACAATAATGATGGATTGCATTTATTATCTATAAATTTATTTTATCTATAAATAAAATTGTAAAGCGCTTTTCAGGACCCCTCAAAGCGCTTTACAATTTTATTTATAGAGCGCCAAATGACAGCAACAGTCACCTCAAGGCGCTTTATATTGTAAGGTATACTTACAAAGAAATCCCCAACAATCATATGACCCCCTATGAGCAAGCACTTTGGCGACAGTGGGAAGGAAAAACTCCCTTTTAACAGGAAGAAACCTCCAGCAGAACCAAGCTCAGGGAGGGGCGGCCATCTGCTGCGACCGGTTGGGGAGGGGCAAGGAAAACAGGATAAAGACATGCTGTGGAAGAGAGACAGAGGTTAATAACAAGTACCATTCAGTGCAGAGAGGTCTATTAAACATAGTGGGTGAAGAAGAAGCACCCAGTGCATCATGGGAATCCCCCGGCAGCCTAATGCTGGGCATACACTGTGCGATTTTTGGCCCATTTTGAGCCGATTTTTTTCAGTCGTGCGACCGTTTTGGGCATCGTCCCGAGTTTGGCCTTGAACGTGTGTCGTGCATCGTCTACATGGGGTAACGAGAAGCGATTAACGCCTCACGACCACCTCCCGATCATCAATCGTTTGCTCGTAAGAAAATCAAACCTGTTTGAAATCCTGTCGGTCGTCCTGAGGGTGTCACCGCAGCGTCTCACACTGCGCACGCGCAAACGCAGAAATGAGAGTGAAAAGACGGAGTAGAACGGCGGTGCGGCGTGTGATCTGGACACAAGCCACGGCACAAACTTCTCACCCCTGCGAGTCAATCAGTTTGAGCAGGAGCTGAATAACGCGACTGAAAAAAATCGCAGCACAGTGTATGCCCAGCTTATTGCAGCATGGAGGATTCAGGGTCACCTGAGTAGGCCATCAGCCTACTAAAAGGATACTGAAGAAACCCGTCGAAATAGTCTTAGTCTTCATCACTGCTGCTGGTGGACTCATTTGAACACCTCCGAAATTTGCACACAGGCAAGTATTCCTCTTCTTCCTCAAAATCCTCTCGGGAACGCTTCCTCGAGCCTCCAGCTTCATGGTTGTCAAGCTCTTCGTGTGCATCTTCAAAAAGTCCATCACTGCTGCTCTCAGAGTGGTCGTACACAGCTGAGCTGGTCCCCGAATCAGAGTGTGCAAGCCTGGATTTTTTGCTATTACGACCTTCTTCATCAACATCTTCCTCTCTGGACCTTTTCGTGGATCCACCAGGCTGCGGTTCTTCTTCTGTTACCTGCTGATTGATGTCCTCATCGGCAATATTACCAGCATGAGGACAGCCCACGCTATCAGTGTCAGAAGCAGAGAAGAATTCAGAGTCATCATCAGAAAACTCCTCGCTCCATCTGATTCTTTTCTTTGGTTCCACGTCTTCTTCATCCATCTCTCTAGACCTCCTCCTGGAAACACCTGGCTGAGGATCCTCTTCTGGGATGTACTGGTGAACATCCTCACAGTCTTCAAATGCCTCATCAGAATCCTCATTTTCAATGCCACCAACAACAACAGCATTATGATCCTCATGCTGTTCATTGTTGTCAGCATTGGCATTATTGTCCCTCACATTAATATTTTGAATGTTAACATTGTTGTCAACATTAGCATTATTGTCCCTCACATTAATATTTCGATTGTTGACATTGTAATCGTCATCGTAAAGGTAATCGTCATATTGATTCAATACTGAAGCTCCTAGCGCATCCAGCCTCCGACAAATATCACGGAGAGCAAGATAAAGATTGACCACGTAGCCCCGGAGTCCACCAATATCTTCGTTAGCTGGTTGGTTAGCTGGTCCATTAACTGGTTCATTAGCTGGTCCATCAACTGGTTCATTAACTGGATCATTAGCTGGTTGGTTAACTGGTTCATTAGCATGTTCCCGATCTCCACCTGAAAACCTTTGTGGGGTAACCTGCCGGTCTGCAAGATCATTTAATCTTTTAATTAGCATTCATAACTATCTGCTGAAAATCTGTTTTTCATCAATTTCAAGACTGAGCACATGTGCTTACCATTACGGTAATTTTGAAATCCATCTCCTATTCCACTCATTTTGACTACAAGGAACACAAAACAACAATGATCAGTAAACCTCAACTCAGAATGTTCAGAGGATTTGCTTTTTTTGTGATGACTTCAGGCTGCGTCCGAACGTACACGGCTATGTTTGAAAACGCACGTTTTCCTTTTTCGTTTAAAAAAAAAAATCCAGTCCACATGTGCAGTTTTGAGAAAATATCTCCTTCCACATGTAAACGCTAAAAACAAAGTGAAACGCTGTCAAGAACACGCCAAATCTTAACCGTGTAGAAATGTTGGCCAATCAGAAGTCTAGAAGCCTGGGTGGGAAAACCTCACAAAACCTTACGTACTTCTGAAAAGTTTTTGTCTTTTTCTGGAAAAGCAGCTAATTTTGTGTTACTTTCACGTGCCTTCATCGTTTCAAACGTTAATAACTAAAGACAGCTTTTTGGCTGGAACAGACTCACAACTTTGGAATGGACAAAATGCATACAGCATACATAAATGTAATTTTTTAAATTACATTTATTCCAAACCGACTGTTTTGAATGTAGAAGCCACGTCTGATGCCTCTGTGTTTCTAAATGGAGGCGCAGTAACTGTGTGTGTATATGTCAGCGTGTAAAACCTGCAGATACTAAGATTAACAGACACAGTATGTTGTCTACATCCGCCATTGTAGAAATTGATCTCATGTAAACACTAACGTGGCCACAGCGTGGCGTCAACAGCGGCGCACACTTTTGACATTGCCTGAGTAAATGTCCGTTTTCCTCGTCCACACCTAAACACAAAGACGTCGTTTTCAAAAATCTCCACCCTGGCAGGAGTTTTTAAAAATCTCACCTTTCAGTGACTCAATCTGCTGTTTAGGTGTGGACGAAAGGCCCAAATGCAGAGACAAAGCTGCGCTTTCAAAAACAGCCGTGTACATGTGGACGCAGCCTCAGTTTCTCAGAAATTCTAATAGTTTGTTTGAGAACAAAAGTCTTCTCTATTTTCCTAAATGAACAAAACGATCTCAGAAATAATCGTGTTAAAAAGAGCTTCTGTTACTCTATGATTAAGAACATTTTCTCATTTATGTATAATTTGTCAAATATTCCATCAGTTAAGTCTTCATTTGTTTTCCTGAATAATAGATCCACATCATCCTCTCTATGATGGAAAATATAGTCTAGTCTTGCACAATGTAAAGTACATAAATACTGTCCTGGCAGGCAGGAAAATCAGGCTTTATATATTTAAGTAAATGATCTTAAGTTTATAAACTGAAATTTGAGCTTACTTTAGTTCTTGGTAAATTACAGAGCAGTTAATCCTCAGGGAAACGTCGAAATGTCACTAAATAGTGGTCTGCTTTCATACGGCTGCAGTGTCTCTTCAGTTTTGTGTTCATATGCTGATGTTTTCATTCAAAACATGCTTAAATGCTGTGATGTCACTTTAGCAGCAAAGACTGTGGAATGTGCAGAGATTCTTTTTACATCAAGTTCTTTGCTCAGAGTTTGATATCTTTTAAATGGAGACAAAAAAAACAGACAGAAGTGAATCTAAAAGACTAAAGCGGTCAATGTGTTATTATTTTTATTTATTCTAATAGTTCCTGTAAAGTTCTACTCTAAGAGATTCATCTTGGCCTTCATGCAGGATTAAAGCTCAATAACACACAAAATATAAAACATTTCTTTATGGTTGTTAGGCAAACTTATCAAACATATATCCACTAATATGGTCTCATTCTTGCTCTGCTCCCTCATTTTTCCCTGGAGGCATCGCTATGGCAACTTAATATTTAACATGTCTTTGTTATCAACTTTATTTGTACAAATCTGTGATGTTGATGTGCACAACGTGGGCTTTAGACCTCGGAGGGTTAATCAACAAATAAATTTCTGCTCATGACGGTGCAGATTTCTGACAGTTTGTGTACTTTAAGCATTTAACAATTTGATTGTTTTCTAATAAAAACTGCGTGAAACTCAAGTTAGACCTGTGTTTGTAAATGAACCGCCCCATGTTGTGTAGCTTTCTGGATTTTATACTTATTGGGCTACATATTAATTTACTATACAGGCTATACAGTAGATAAAATCTAAACTCACATGTTTTATGTAACTAATGTGTTTAATCATGTGGGCTACAGACAATAATCAAGTTATGGTTTTCCCAGCCCGCTATGTCTGTGTCAGGGGCGATTCTAGGATGAGAGCTTTGGGGGTGCTGCACACCCAGAGAGCTGCCCATCCAGGCAAGATAAACTGTACTCGTCACGATGAGACTTCTTCCCTGTCTCTGTCAGTCCCTGCATCCTTAAATGTCTCCAGTTGTCCCGAGTTCCCTCTGTTCCTCCCTGTCCTCATCGTCTGTTGTATTCATCTCCATTATCAGTCATCATAATTTTACCATCTCTGTGCAAGTCTGCAAATTTCTTTATTAAATCATGAGATTCTTAAATTCATCAAGTCTGTCTGTGCCTGGGTCCTCGTCACAAAACATGACATCACTGTTTTGTACATTTTAACACAATTTAATCCCACATTTGTGAAAGAAAAGCAAAAGACTCTTTTGTAAAGTCTGTAACAAAACCATCAAATCTGATCAAGGTTATTTAAATGCTGAAGAATGGATTGGAATAAAAAACATATCCTAACCTTAATTACTGAGGAGAATAATGAATGATGCTCACAGTGAGTAAAAAGTAAACTGAGTGCATTTTTTGGACAGAGATTCACTTTTAAAGTGTTTGTATAATACAATACAGACACATAAAAATACACTCCAAAAATAGAAGAGTCCTTGAAATGTACAAAATATTATTAAAAAATTAGAAAAATGGAGACACCTTGGCCTCTGGTACAACGTATGAAAAGATGTTTAGTGCACATACTAATATGAGCGCACCATCACTGATCACGGGAGCAGGCAAGGGGGACTCACTAATGGAGTTTTCAAACACTTCAGCGTTAACTTCAGGGGGTGGGTCCTCCGCTGTGATAGAACCACTGCTGGGGTCCACATTGCAGAGAGAATGGCGTTTCACGTTGAGGGAACCTTCAACTTCCACCGGCTCATCATCAGCGAGACCCTGTATCTCTGGCGTTTTCAGTAGCCAGTCCAGTGTCCTGTCATGATGATCCATCTGTGTTGACTTCACAGACCCTTGGTCATCTCCATTATTCAGATTCTCTCTGCCCAAGTCAACAAGGGACACACCTAAGCCCAGGAAGTTGACAGGGAGAAGGAGGTTTCTGTGTACAACTTTTTCCTTGCCTGTATGGCTCTCTCTTATCCTGTACACATTGATCCCAGACTTAACTGACACAACATCATAAGGCGTGGGATCCCACTTGTCGGCTAACTTTCTTTTTCCCCTTTCACCACGATTGGCCAACACAACTCTATCACCTACAGCCAGAGGTGAGCCTTTGACTTTACGGTTGTAGAGTCTGGCATGGCGCGCTTGCTCATGCAAAGCATGGTTCTGGGCAATCTGTGAGGCATCAAACAGGTCTTTCCGCAACCGTGAGACAAACTCATGGTGGCTGATCACATCATCATTTTGCAGCACATGTTGGAACATTATGTCAACAGGAAGGCGTGGAACTCGCCCAAAAATGACATAAAAGGGGGCCAAACCAGTCGTCTCATGCACTGTGCAATTGTAGCAGAACGTGAGAGTGCGTAACATCTGAGGCCACCTAGCCTTGGCTGTTGGAGGGAGAGTCCTCAGCATATTCCCAAGTGTCCTGTTGAACCGTTCAGTGACCCCATTGCCCATAGGATGGTATGGCGTAGTATGCGATTTCTGCACACCTGCCATCTCTAAGAGGTCCTTCAACAGTCTGCTTTCAAAATTTGATCCCTGATCCGAATGAATCCTCCTAGGAAAGCCATAAACACAAAAGAAATCATCCCACAACCTGCGCGCTACATGTTTTGCAGACTGGTTTCGACAGGGGAAAGCATGTGCCAATTTGGAGAAATGGTCAGTTACGACCAGAACATCCACCTTCTTATTATCACTGAGCTCAGCGGTCCAAAAGTCTATGCACACTAGTTCCATCGGCTCTGACGTCTGGATGTTTTCCAGTGGTGCACAAGCATGAGGTTCAGGTGTTTTTCCAACCACACATCTCTCACACTGTCGAACATGGTTGGTTATGTCTTTCTCCATCCCGACCCAGAAAAACCTCTCACGGGCGAGGGAAAGTGAAGGCTGAGGAGGACTTGAACCTTCAGGCTATCAGGAACAACAAACTGGAAAATCTTCTTGCTCAAGCGGTGATGCTTTATCACCCTGTACAGGATGCCTTTCTGTACTTTAAGCTTCTTCCACTGCCTGAGAAGCCCACCAACGCCACCTGGTTCTGAAGCTGCTTCTCGCCCTGTAGCCTTCCTTTTTCTTCGCACATAGAAAAGGACTCTGTTTATTGCCTGATCTTGTTGTTGAAGACTTGAGAGCTGGCTTTGTGGGAGAGGAACGACAGGGTCCTCCTCAGGAAGCTGTGATAAAGGTGGATTGTCATTGGTCAAACCAGGGTCACACTGCGCACTCAGCACAGCTGACACCTCATCAGCATCGATCGAACCCCTCTCACTTTGATGGTCACACTCAGAAACAGAGTCTGGTGAGTCTGGCTCTGTGTCCTGAACAATGTGGCAATTGTTAGTCAGCCGAAAAGCATCCTGCACAGTACCTCTCACAACCCCGTTGACCTCATCTAGTAGAGCAACATAAGGCTCTTTCAGCAAACGATGACCAATACATGACTCGACAAATGGCTCACGGCTTAAAGCATCAGCCACCGTATTTTTAACCCCTGGCACATACTTTAGATCAAAATCATACGCCGCGAGCTTCGCCACCCATCTCTGCTCGCAAGCGTCTAAACGTGGCTTTGTCAAGATGTAGGACAAGGGATTATTGTCTGTCCAAGCCGTGAAGTGCCTTCCTTTTAGCCAGTGGCTGAACTTGTCACACACGGCCCATTTAAGCGCCAAGAACTCTAGTCTGTGCGCTGGGTAGTTCATCTGAGACCGTGACAATGTCTTGCTGGCAAAGGCAACAGGTCGAGCCACTGTCTCGCCAGGAGAAACTTGTGAGAGCACTGCCCCGATGCCATCAAAGGAGGCATCAACTGCAAGGATGAAAGGCTCATTAAAGTTGGGATGAGCAAGGGTGACAACATTAGCCAGTTCCATCTTGAGGGTTTGAAATGATGTGCGACACGCTGATGTCCAGTCACTTGGTATCAGAGATGGTTTGGCAGAGGGTTGCTTCCTGGGCTTCTTTCCTTTCCTCCCATGGGGAATTGCCTGTCGTCCTGAAAGCAACCTGAACAGGGGCTTGGCCTTCGCAGAACAATCAGGAATGAAATGTTGGTAATAAAGGATCATTCCTAAGAAGGACCGGATCTTCTTCTGGGAGGGAGTCACACCATTGCTCTCCATAAGCTGTTCCTCCCTAATGTTGGTAATGGTGTTAACCTTGTCTGGATCAGTTCTCACACCATCCGCACAAATGACATGTCCAAGAAATTTAACTGACCTCTTAAGAAGATGGCATTTCTTAGGGGCCAGCTTAAGGTTGTGACTCCTCAACCGAGAGAAGACCATCTCAAGACATTGAAGGGCGGTCACCTCGTCAGGCGCAAACACCATCAAGTCGTCCAAGTAACAAAGCAAGCTGCTGAAATTCTCGTCACCAAAGATCGACATCATCATTCGCATGAACGTCGCCGGACTGTTCGACAGGCCCTGAGGCATCCGGTTGTACTCATGGAGACCAAAGGGTGAGGAGAATGCTGTGTATTTCTTGTGAGGCTCGTAGAGAGGCACATTGTAAAATCCAGAGGTCAAATCCATTGTCGAAAAGAAAACATTTCCACTGAGAGCAGCCAGGGCGTCGGCTTGGTGTGGCAGCGGGTGCGCGTCTTTAGCAGTTTTTGCATTGAGCCATCTGAAATCAGTGCAAATGCGCAGGCTGCCATCCTTCTTCCACACCAAGACCAGTGGTGATGCATACTCACTGTTTGACTTCCGGATTATGTCTCTTTCTTCCATCTCATTCAGAGCAGTTCTCAGCTTCTCATACTGACTCGGCGGTACTCTGCGATAGGGCAAACGAAAAGGCCTCTCATCCACAAGGTGTATTTTGTGGACAAAATCGGTAGCTTCTCCACAGTCCATTTTATCCTTAGAAAAGATAGACTCATACTTTTCCACAAGCTGCAGAAGCTGATCTTTCCATCTGTCAGACACCTCACAACTGTCTAAATCCAAGTCTTGTAGTCCTAGTCCGTGCAAGAGTTCCTTCCTTTGTTCAACAGACCTTATGGGCACAGAACCCTGTTCAACAGAGTGTCTGTTAGCCATGATCTTTTCAGGAGGAGACAGCTCTTCAACTGCGATACAAGGATTGACATCAGCGATTTTACAGTTCTTCCTCAGAGTCACACGCTTGTTGCTGGGGTTAATCAGCTTGAGGGGAACCCATTTGTCACCCCACAGTGATGAGACGGAACGGCCAACCAGGATGTCTCTGGGTCTACATCTTGACTGTGTAGGCTCAACAATAACAGTGCAGCCTGCTGATAGAGGTGAAGAGGGAGGTAATTTACCCCACACGAGGTGTTCCTGAAGAGGTTCCAGCGTAACACGCTGTCTCAACTTCACTGTGCCAATCTTATCAGGCACCGCCCCGCCCCTCCAACGCTCAACATTGGAAAGCATGGATAAAAACTGGCTACAGTCATCATTGGTGACATCACCTGAAATAGATAGAAGCCTCCAATACTCATCCGTATTCCTCATCACATGAATCAACGACTTAATAGCGTTACTGCCAATAATCATGTCATCACTTTGGCCTGGAATAACCAGCGTGGGGATGAGCAGCTTGAAACCATAAATAGTCACTTCCAAATCACAAACTGCTTTTGGTTGGAACTGGTGACCCCCAGCACCAACAACAACAATGTCATTAGCTGGTTCAAGCTTCAGATCAGGGCAGGACTGTAAAAGCCACGTAGCAGCAGCCTCATTAATAGAGCACGACATAGAGCCACTGTCGATCATGGCTCTCAGTGAAACTCCACCCACAGTTCCCACAGTTGTGTAAAACAAACTGTCAGATTTCTTAATTCTTTGCGTCATTTGGAAGACAACTGTCATACCAGGTGGTGAAGCAGAACACAGAGATTCATACATGGATTCCAGGTCATCACTGTTGCAGATGGGAGAGTCACTCAGATGATCCACACCTTCCTCCCTCAAATGTGGATCAACTAGTTTTCCGACCATTGAGGGACAGAAGACGACGAGGATCTAGGACAAGCACGCCTGGCATGGTCAGGTGAGTGGCACAGAAAACAGAGTTTGTGATCTCGGCAGTGCATAAAAGCTGTGTGAGACATATCATGACAGACGGAACAGGGTTTATCATGTAGGCCCTCAATCCTGGAACGTCTGGAATTAGGCCGTGTGGTCATACCAGGCTGAAAGGATCCTTGCAGAAGAACCTTCTCAAGCATGCCTATGAGCCGCTCCAAAGTAGCTGAATCTGTCGACTGTGGCTGAATGTGTTTCTCTGTTGGTTGGGCAGGCAATGCTGCTGATATCTGCTGTGCATTCATTGCAACTCTCCCAGTTGTCATGCTGCTTGAATTCAACGTTCCTCCCGAGTGGGACTCACATAGGATTTCCTGGACCTCGTGGGCCGTCCATCTATCAATTGTCTTTGATCTAAAGATCATGGCAAGCTCAGGAGAGGGACAGTTTTTGATGAACATTCGGGTGACCTCAGTGCTGGGGCTACCCAACGCCTGTCCTCGTTCCTTCAGGCGCTCAACAGCAAGATCAACAGCACGGTGCAGCCTAAGCCAGTAATCAAATGCACTTTCACCTTTCTCTGGGAGAGTGGTGTAGAAGTCTGCCAGTGGAAGAGGTGAGCACTGAGCAGAGTCAAAGTGTCTCCTCAGGATTCCATAAATAGCCTCAGGATCACGTGTGACATCTACGACACTGTTTCTAATGCCAACCTGGACCACATCCTTAGCCTTGCCTCTCAAATGAACAAGGATCTCTTCAGCTTGTTCTTCAAATCTCAGACTCCCCAGCTTTATAAAGGCTCTCATCAGATCCTCCCACTCTCTCACAGAAATGAGATCAGAACCATCCCCTCTGAAGCATGGTGGGTCCTTAAGCTTCCTGTGGGACACAAACTGCACATGCGCAGCATCAACAGCAGGTGTAGACGACACAGCATGGAAAGATGTGGCAGTAGGTGCAGGTAAAGGGGTACTAGCAGACGGGCTGAGTTGGGTTAAGATACTCTGTGCTACCCTCTGACCAACCAACTGGATCACATCCCCCATCTGACTCACAATCTCCGTGGCAATAGTATCTGGGTTAGGAGAAGGTGGACTGTTGTTCTGAGACATGTGTGACATAGGGCTAGGGGGAGGGACAACAATCCCTTCACTAGACTGGGACCCTGGGATCCTCTGACTATCCCCTCTAATAAAACCACGCTCACTAACAGGAGTGTCATAACGCAAATACAAAGGGGAACATAACAACCCCCTACCCCTACCAACAACATTAGGAGTACTCGATCCCTCCTCTGTGATGTCCATCACAGAGACTAGAATAAAACAAAAATGCTATATTTGTTCCTTAAAAAAATGTGCCAGAAAGAACACAATAAATCACAAATGTGCAGCGCTGAAACTGGCCCCACGTTGCTGAGAGGAGTCCACCGTCCAAACAGTTGATTGACGGCTCACGGCACCAATGTAACCCCCCTCAGTCTCTATTTCCGGTGCTGCATGAGTAAAACTCTCTGGACTCGAGATGGGTAGAGCTCAGGCGTGGTTTATTCCCCTTTTTGTGGGTCTCTGCAATAACATGGGAACATGGATAACCATGGGTTTTCAGCAACAGGATTCCGCCCAAACACAGCAAAAGCTTCATTGCTACTAACGATAAGCTAATGATCGTACAGTGGAACTCTCAGTTTTCTTAAAATAAATAAAAAACAAATATTGATTGAAAAATAAAATGGCAACAAAACTTATTACGGAAAATAAAATAAAAACATTACTGCATTGTGGTTTAGGTAACAAAAGAGAAATTAATTCACTTAAATGCATGGTCATGTAAATATAAATAAACTTCCAGACCAAAGCCAAATTTCCTTTCATGTACAATAGTAAATGGAACAATGCTGCCATCTACTGGGCAAAACTTAACAAGCAGTATTTCTTAAACAGAATTAGCCTGCAGCTCAACCAAATACATGTTTCAAAATACACATACCTGCAATAACATGGGAACATGGATAACCATGGGTTTTCAGCAACAGGATTCCGCCCAAACTATCAAAAGAAGTTTCAAAGTTATTAGACACGACAGTCTCCTCTAGCTGTTAGCCACTAGCTCAGCGTGTCCATTTTTCCTACCGTCTAACCCGTTAATTGCAAAACAAGATCATAAAACTGAAATCTACTCAGATGCTACAGTATGGGCAGTTCATGCTGTTAATGCACTGCCATGTTAACTTCAATGAGGATTTTCAAATATGTAAATAACTCATGTTCAGTCAGGGCGGACTGAGGAAGGACTTACCACAGCAAAAGCTTCATTGCTACTAACGGATAAGCTTAGGGAAAGCCCGTTTACCAGTAGCAGACTTCCGCTGCGGATTTTCAAAATAAATGTTTCGAAATAAACCCATGGTTGCGATCCCAAGTTTAACAGGAATTTAACAACAACAAAACCATATTCATTCTTTTACATCGTTACATGTGTTTTCCCACGATGTTTGCTACCCTACAACCCGTCCTGCTCTGTAGTAGAATCAGCGACATTTGACCGTCCTGTTGCTCCCGTTGAATTTTATATCGCATATTTAAAATGTAAAACTTAAAATTGTCCGTAACCTGCGGACAAATGTACATCTTTTATTAGATGAACACGTGGTTTGGTTATTTGCCTTGTGGTGAAAACACACTGAGAGAAGACTTTTTATTAGTGATCTTAACAGTAATTTTTTTTTTCATATTAATGTAATTTGTTCATCTAATTGAATATAATCTATTTGTGTATGATTGTCAGTCCAAAGAGGGAGAGAGGAAAGAGGAGAACATGAGGAGAAAGTACAAATTCAGGAAGAACCAGGTAAGAAAACAGACAGGAAACAGTGAAACAGAGAGAGTTGACTACCAAAAAGTGATAGACAGATGTGCCAGTCAAGCTGAGGCGACATAGGTTAAAATAAAATAAAAAATCTACAGAGCCATAGTAGTATCTGCAGTAAAGATCTTTTCATACATTGTACCGTAGGCAAAGTTGCAAAACAGTGATGTCATGTATCCTGACGAGGACCCAGGCACAGAGAGACGTGATGAATTTAAGAATCTTATGATTTAATAAAGAAATTTGCAGACTTGCACAGAGATGGTAAAATTATGATGACTGATAACAGAGACGAGGACAACAGACGATGAGGACAGGTAGGTACAGGGGTTTAAATGCACTCAGGAGACAGACAGAGGACAACTGGAGACATGTAGGGATGCAGGGACTGCAGAGACAGGGAAGATGTCTCATCGTGATGAGTAAAGTTGATCTTGCCTGGTTGAGCAGCTCTCTGGGTGCTCAGCACCCCCAAAGCTCTGATCCTAGAATCACCCCTGAACGTATCATAGATACCTAAATTATGCACTTTTGGAATGCAGGTTCGTCAAATCTGCAGCATGAAACCTGCTCATGAAATAAAGTAAAGTTGACCAATTAGTTATTCGACATACAGTGAAGGAAATCTCAGTGTTCCAAGTTCCCTGGATTTGAGAAATCAGGTTTAATGAACGTAAGAATTTTTTGGAATTAACTGTTAGACCTTCAGTGCATTCATAGCTTCATGTCTTTTTTTATATATGATGCTGTCTTTTGTACAGACAGACATCTACCACCTGAACTCCTGCACATGGAGAAAACACAATAACAAGACATTACAATTCACTTATGAAAACAGAAATGTTGTTAAGTATAAATAAAAGTTAGTAAAGCTTTCATCTCTGATATTAAAGAAGAAAATGTTTAAATATCAAAAATTACAGGGAGTTTTGTTTGACTTTCACAGCTTTAAACGACGTAACTGGGCTTCAGCGTAGATGTGTACAAACTGCTGACCTGAGTGAGTAACTAGCACAGTATGAAAAACGAAGAAAATGCAACATGATGTAAAAAAAAATATATATATATATATATATATATTTTATTAATAAAATAATTGCACATTTCATATAAATGATCTTTCAAGTTCACCAGGAAATCTTTTGATGTCCAAACAGGAAGTGAAACACTACAGAAATATCTGTGCTGATAAACTTAACTCTAAATATGTTGAGACCACATATATTTTCGAGTGTTCTCCTGAAATCAGATGATAGTTTGATGGCACCAAGTGCAAAATAATCTTAAAATAATCTCCTGTCCTGTCCTATGTCATCCCACATGTACAGTATGTAGTGTAATTTGTACATAAAGTGACAAATCCACAGATAATTATACCAGTTTTAGTATCTCTCAGCTGCTTGTTTTGGTTTGTTTTTTACCGTATTGCCTGGTTTCATCAGAAAGTTTCTTTTAGTCTCTCTTGCCAAATGATAAAATGGCAGAAACACAACTTGCTGTGAACAAAACATGTTTTTGTTTGCTGTAAAAGGGCAAAAGAAGTTGTTGTAATAAGTTTAAATGGATACATTATTACACGTGACAAAGATTCCAAGTGCAACAAAGTAACAAAAGTCATGCTCACATTCAGTGTTACGCTGCCTCCTTTGGCACATAATTCAGTGTTATTGTTATCTGTTATTGTCTTTTCCTTAATAATGTTCTTAGACACCAGTTTGGGAAAGAAATGATTAAATAAATCAATAAATAAAACAAACTGTAGTTATGCATTGTTCCACCACTCTGCAGGGTATGTGCTGCTACTATTAGCACATACCATCATACTTTGTGCAGTCCTGTCAGAAACTAAATGCTCCTGCTTCCATAGGAATTAAGAGAGAAAATAGCCGTCAGGTGCTGCTAATCAGATGCATCTGATTAACTGATCATCAGCAAGTATGAAAACCTTAACTCAGTGCCAACATCTTCAAAGGAGTGGGAAAGATGCAAACCAAAAAATAAAACCCAAGAGCTACATGTCATATTCAGTTAGCATGGATAATGCAAACGTTGGTGATTGTACAGTTAGACTGAATAAATGTGTTTTTTGGATCCTTTCCAGTAGAGAGCCTTTTCTAGCAGCACTCTTAGGTGGGAAAAGTTGCATCTGAACAAACTAGAAGACTTCCAGAATGTCCTTTACATATATGACACTAAAGTGGACACGTTTAACCATAACATACCTCACCGAAGAAGAAACAGCACAGCAGAAACAGTCTATACAAGCACACAGTGGTGGAGCGGTGATGATTTGGGCTTGGATCACTTGCAGTCATGGAAAACTGTGTTCCAAAGTGTTCTAGTGTCAAATGTGAGGCCATCTATCCAGGAGCTAAAGCTTGGCTAAAACTGGGTCATACAACAGAACAGGGATCCAAGCACACCAGCACATAAAGGCTAAAGAAGGTGTCAAAGTTTTGACTCAGCACAGTTAAAATTCAGACCTCAGTCTGAGTGAACTGCTGTGCATAAATTATTTACTTGCAAACCTCAATCAACACTATTGTAAAGAAGAGTTGGTCAAAATCCCTCAACAGAGAATGGATAGATTGATAAATTCACACAGTGAATAATTCCTTGAAGTTATTGCTGTGAAAAGAAGACCCGCAGGCTAACAATGACTCTATAACTCTACAGAGTCCTATCAGAAATGTCTTTTTCACATGACTGTAACTATCTTTCATTACATTACTCTGATGATTGAACACTACAGGAGTAACAGAAGAGGTTCGTGTATAACGTCCAAATCAAGAGTATACAGCCTCATAATAATAACTAATTATATATAAATATGCTTAAATAAGATGTGCTTCAGTTTTTTGGAGTCTGCCTGAAGCTAAGTGCGATTTTTTCCCAGTTTTGACATTTTGAAAAATAAGTCTGATAAGAAGCTCGGACCACAAACACAAAGCAACGCCTGTTGGACTGTTGGACCAACCACCCCTGCTGAACTGCAGCTATGAAACAGTTCGCTGTGCTCCAGCTCCAAGTTGCAGGGAGTTGAACGTGGAGACAAAGGCAAACTTTTAAACCTCAGGTATGTAGATAGCACCACTCTGTCGGCCTCCAAATAAATCACGTGGCTGATTCCAGTCTGCCGCAGTTCTGAATGACCCAGCCGGTGGCGTTGACATCCAGCTTCAGTAGGTTCATGACCCATTCATCCTTCTGAGCTCCCTCCATGAACTCCAACAAGGTTATCTCACCTGTTGGGCACAAAAACACGATCCACACTGTTGACTTTATACCATGGCTTCTATGATGTCACATTTTTGCAGTTTACACCATTACAGGCAATTGTACATTAAATAATCAAAATGTAACTGAGTTGCAGCTTTAATTCAAGGGGTCTTATTTTATTTATTTTTTTGCATTAAATGTTTAAGAATGACAGCTTTTTCTAGAAACAGTGCCCCAGTTTAAAGGCTCAAAATGAACGGGACGATTGACCGACAACCACTTTCATGAGCAGGTAAGGTCTGCCTCCTTGCTATTTAATGACAAATGAAGCAGACATGATATCTGAAGTTGAATCAGTAAAATCTGTATTTTATTTGAATTTATAAGAGTGAGTGCACAGCTCAGGAATAAAAACTGAAAGACCACAGAGGGCAAGGAGAGTGCACGATGGCAGAATGATTTCTAGTTAAGAAGAACGACTTCACAACAACTGCTGAAACAATCAAATGTTCTGACATAAAAACAGATTTTAGTTACTAAAAACAAGCTTATTAAGGCTGGATCCACGTCAGACTCTATTACTGTCTGAGTCACCACCACAGATCCATCAGCGAGTCATGTTCTCTCGCTGCTAATGTTCAGTGTCTGTCACCTACAGTTTGTCCTGTCAGGTTGGAGCTGAATACTCAGATTTCAATATCTAATATAAATTATGGCAGCATAAAGAAATGTACATATTATTTATTTAGATCTTTATTCTGTCTATGACAGTGACAGAGTGAACAAAGCTCATTTAAAAATCCTTTCTTTATGTGGCCCACAATGATGCATTCATATCACACAGTCCACTGCATGAAAATTGAAGCTCTGCTCTTTTTGCTACAGTGAATCCAAGTATCAGAGCTCCAGTGATGACGATATACTCAGAGATGATTAAAGAGGCTCTCAGAAGAAGCTCCAAGACTTCATCACCTCAGAGTTTATGATTAGATACATATTTTATTACAAAGAGACAACTGGAACATCTAAATACTTCAAACTAAAAGTGGGTCGTTAACGATAAACTCGTATTAGGTTGTGGTGATTTACTATTTTGGATACATTGAAATGAAAACAGAACATATATGAAGTCAGTATAGGAACAAACTACAGTGACATGAGACCATGAGACATGTTACGTCTCATGTCTAAGGCTACGTCCACACGTACCCGGGTATTTTCGAAAACGCAGATTTTTCTATGCGTTTGCATCTTTCGTCCACACGTAAACGGCGTTTTTGGTCACTGAAAACGGAGATTTTTAAAAACTCCGGCCAGGGAGGATATTTTTGAAAACTCTGTTTTTGCATTTACGTGTGGACGAGAAAAACGGAGAAAATGCAGCGTCAAAGATGTGCGCCTTTTTTTACGTCACACTGTGCGCCACGTTACTGTTTCGGTGAAATGAATTTCTACAATACTGTTACTGTTACTTGTCTCTGCAGTGTTTAAATGCTTACATATACACACACAGTTACTGTCCCTCCACACATACGACTCGGTTCTGCTTCTATGCCCCAGCTTTGTTTACTTTTTCCCACCGAGGCTTCTAGACTTCTGATTGGCCAACATTTCTGCACAGTTAGGAATATATCGCCACCTGCTGCTTTGGCATGTTCCTAGCAGCGTTTTCCTTCATTTCTGCCTTTACGTGTGGACGGGATTATTTTTTAAAACGAACACAGAAAATCTCCGTTTTCAAAAATACCCGTGTACGTGTGGACGTAGCCTTAGATATCACCAAAAGAATTCAGAACAATCACAGCATATTCACAACACAGTGTAGTGGTTTACACTCACCATCATTATTCTGGTCGACCAGCTTGAAGATTCGGTCACAGATTTGGGACGGAGTCATGCTTATGTGAGTCTTGTGGAGTTTGATTTTGTAAAGAATCTGTATGAGACACATGAAATGATGATCAAGCACACGCACATTCAATTTAGATCTAATCTCCTAAACAGTGTGTCGTCCTCCAATATGCTGACAGGAAAGTTTATTCTGCTCTGACAGGGTCGACTCTGCCAAAGTTTTGTTTCTTTGTGATTTGCTAAATATGATGCATAGCTGAAAAAAGATCCAGGTGCGGACAGCATATTGTGTAGTGGTCTAACACAGCGGTCTCCAACCTTTTTTGCGCCACGGACTGGTTTATGCCCGACAATATTTTCACGGACCGGCCTTTAAGGTGTCGCGGATAAATACAACAAAATAAAACTAGTACCTGTACCAAAGAAAAGAAGATTTATTCATAACACACGTGAAAAGACCCAGGAAAACAGAGTTAACGATAAAAACGATAACAAAATAACGCTGAAAACCGATAAAAACCCTGAAAACTATACATTTCACACCTGAGCCTCAACTCTCGCGGCCCGGTACCAAACGACTCACGGACCGGTACCGGGGTTGGGGACCACTGGTCTAACACACACACACACACCAAAAAAAGGCTAGCTGTATACACACTTGGTCTGTTTGCTCACAAATAAGATTGTTTTAACATCAGTTAACAAACTAATGACTTAGTCTTAGTAGAATTACTAAGATTTGTTATTTCAAGAAGAAAACAATAAAAAGTGTTTAAAGTTTTCTTTTACCATAAATGACCAGCATTTATGTCTCGAAATTTAGAAGCTTCCAGTAAATCACAACAGCAGCCTCCCAGAATGGCCTCATTATGTGTTCATCTAATGTCCCGTGAGGCTGCATCACATGACCCCCGGGGCCTAATCTGGTGCACAGGAGTAGTACTTTAAGCTGTCTGGAAAAGATTTGTGTTATGAAACCAGGTAACTTCTCACAGTTAAGACAGATTACACACAGATGATCCTTTTCTACAAATCGTCACTCTTAACATACTGTTCAAAATGAAAAGAAAAGCCGAGCAGGAAAACTTTGAATCACACAGTTTATCTTACCCCGAGAAGCCGTTTCACCTCCGTCCAGTCCAGCCTGCCGTTTCCATCACTGTCATACATCTTGAAGGACCACTTGAGCCGATCTTCAAGATTACCTCGTAAGATCAAGTGAAGCGCTGCCACATACTCGAGGAAATCCAGTGTGTTATCCTGTTTAAAAATAACAAAAAGGTGCATTTGTGATGTGGTGTCCTTATATAATCAAACCTTAAAAATAATGGATAAAAAATCGGTTCGG
Organism: Neolamprologus brichardi; assembly: GCF_056152115.1. Lineage (NCBI taxonomy): Eukaryota > Metazoa > Chordata > Actinopteri > Cichliformes > Cichlidae > Neolamprologus > Neolamprologus brichardi. The sequence goes on along the minus strand of NC_142104.1, from coordinate 41,899,118 downwards.
TGGCATCATTGTCACATTTTACAGAAATATAACTTACTTAGTTTTAAGAGTTTTAATCATTGGTGTTATCTTAAATTAGTTTTTAGATGTATAAATAGGATGGCAATAGATACATTCAGAGACAAGACAGTAATCGTGTTACTAGGAGTAAGGGGAACGGCAACTGCAAGATATTATATCGCAGATCTACATTCGGTCACTCAGCTTTTTCTATAAAGGCCATCTGTGGAACCGATATCAAACTGATTACAGACATTAGATCCTTTACATTGAAGGTTAAAGTTTGGTTAAAGGGAAACCAAAGTTGTAGTCATTTTATCTGATGATTTTAATTTTATTTTAAATTATTGTCTATCAATTGTAATTGTATTTATGATGTAATTTGGTTTTATAAAAATGTATGTTTTATTGTAATATGTATTTATTTAGATTGTAAGCCCAACAAGGGACAATTGTTGAAAATTAGCAGTAGTTATAAACCTATGTGCGGTACATCAGTCTCATGTCTTGCACTTGAACTATGTTTAACTGCACTGTCCCTTTTAAATAAATAAATTCAAAATTCAAAAGCATTTACAGTGAAGTTGTACATTTATATTTACAAAGACAAATTGTTCCGTCTTTTTACCTTGTTTGTGTCGAACGAGTTGAATATTGTTTCTATGAAAAGGGACTCCTCTACGGAGCTGCTTGTAACTCCAAAGATCTTCTTGAACTCGTGCAGGTGCAGGGCACCGCTTGGACACTCCTTCATAAAAATGGCACACAGCTCATGAATCCTTGCCAAGTCCATCTCCTTATTGTGACTTTCTTCTTGTCCCATGGCCTCTGCCAGCTTGAAGGAAAAAACTCCAAGTGTGTTTGTATGGAAGTTCTGCAGAAATGACTGTAAGGCGTCTGCTTGCACAGTCAAACTAAAGAGCTTTGGACTGCTGCTTAGCCTCGCTCTCACTAACCTGACAGGGCGTGGCAGGTTAGTGACACGTTAATCTTTTAATTTGCTAATCTCTTGACTTTTAATCAGCAACATCTTGTTATAACACGTCTGAAAGTTTGGCATTGCATGTCATCAATGTGCCAACAGCAGTGATTACTGTGGTGTCTACTTAATGGTAACTTAGGTGGTTAATTAAACCAGCTCTCTTTGATATTAGCAGCCTGTCTGTCATTAGATATGTGCTGCAGCAGAAAGAAACATGGCACTCAAAGAACTGTAAACAGAAATGGTGAAGGGGTGGGGTTAAATAAGTGTCACTTCTTCCCACTCCTTTTCCATATGTAACTGAATGTTACATACAAAGCAATGTTCGAATACCCATCCATCTTCTTCTTCTTGGCCACTTCTCTGGAGCCGGGTCGCGGAGGCAGCAGCCTAAGCAGAGAAGCCCAGACCTCCCTCTCCCCAGCCACGTTGTCCAGGTTGTCCAGGGGGAACACCAAGGCGTTCCTAGGCCAGCCAAGAGATATAATCTCTCAAGCATGTCCTGTGCCTCCTCCCGGTGGGACATGCCTGGAATACCTCATCCAGGAGGCATCCTTATCACATGCCCTAACCACCTCAACTGGCTCCTTTTGATGTGGAGGAGCAGCGGCTCTACTCGGAGCCCCTCCTGGATTGCTGAACTCCTCACCCTATCCCTATCTCTTACCTTACCTTATCGTGGTGGAGGGTTTTGTGTGTCCCAGGGATCCCAGGGGCTATGTTGTCCGGGGGCTTTTGCCCCTTGGTAGGTTCTCCCATGGCAAAGACATTGCTCATGACAAAGAGCGATTCAGAAGACCCCTACGAGTGAAAGGCTAAGGGAACAGTTCACTCTGCCCGGGATATGGTTACCGGGGCGCCGCCCTGGAGCCAGGCCCAGGGAGGGTGCCCGAGGGCAAGAGTCTGGTGGCCGGGCCTTAGTCCATGGGGCCCGGCTGGGCACTGCCCGAAAAAGGTACATGGGCCCATCCTCCTGTAGGCCCACCACCCGCAGGAGGCGCCATAGGGGTCAGGTGCATTGTATGCCGAGCGCAGCCAGGAGCGGAGGCCCTGGAGGACTGATCCCCGGCTACCAAGGCTAGCAATTGGGAAATGTTGAAATGTATTAACTTTATTTTGTATTGCATTGTTTTCTTCTTTTCGTTGCTAAATGAACTTCTGTATATTGTTCACACGATCGAAATAAATTAAAAACAAACAAGTGTATTGTTTTCTGTGGCGATGCTGATCATCTAGGCAACTGCAATTCAAAAATAATGTGCTTAAGGCATCCTGAAGCCAGAACGTGCCAGAAAGCATGTGACATGTCATCCGTTTTTGTAATGTTACATGAAGGCTGTTACCTTGACTGTGACATCTATGTCCCCGCTGCACATTATAAATAATAAGTTTAAGGCACTTTCAATGATTTCACATATCCAGTTTCCCTGATACGTCATGTCTCAGGTCCAGCTGATGCTATAAGACCAATAGACGATGGGTTTCTTTGCTGTGGTTGTGGCAGGAGGTCATCTACTAATAACAATGGTGATGGTTCGATCGCTGGCTGCTCCAGGCTGTATGCCACAGTATCCAGAGGTGGGTTGAGTATCCAAAAATTGTACTCAAGTAAGAGTAGCATTACATTAAGATATTAGTCTTCAAAAAAGTTACTCAAGTAAGAGTAAAAAAGTACTTGGTGAAAAGACTACTCAAGTAGTGAGTAAAAGGTTATAATGTCCTCTGACAGTATTCTTGGGCAAGATACTGAACACCGACCTGCTGCTGATGTGTTTGTCAGAGTGTGAATGTCAGCTAGAAAGCTTACTGTGTGTGAATGAGACATGTTGTATAGAGGACACTGAAGTAGAGCAGCGTCATATAAGAACGAGTCCGTTTACCATTTCTAGAAATAGTGTTGTTTGCTCCTCACTCCACCAACACAATAATGTGACAATAATGTCCTTTTGACCACTCAAACAAAAGTTATTGTTCTCTTCTCATGGCTACATCTCAGACTTACTTCTTGAAGGGCTTTGACGCTACCATGTAGTCAAATGGACTAAAGATGGTGGAACATGATGAGGCTACCCTGAAATATTTATGAAAAGATGACCTCTTTTGTCATTTTTCTCACTTCTACACATTTATGTCAATTTATTATTTACAACCAATGCATGTTTAATACAAATAAACTGGATATGTCAACTCACAGGCCAGTGCCAAAATATTAGGCTTACCTGACATTGTGGAAAAATACAAACTACAGTCACAGACCTCTCAGTTCAGTTTTGATTTCCCAGGGGAGTGCTCGTCTACACAGACTAAAAGCTTTTGAGTGTCTACTGACAAAATAAACATGCCTGAAAAAAACATATAAGAACATGTAATAACTGGATTATTACCAATGTTCCCTCTAAGCGCACTGCTGGCACGGTCTCTGCGCACAGAAAATCTGCGTTGTGCACAAAAAAAAAATCTAACCTGAATTGAAATTAAAATTAAAACTTTAACAATTCTGTTTTGCAGTGTTAGTCAGTGAGTGACTGGCTGCTCCCGTATGGGATTACAACGATGCCACCTTATCCCATAGTCCAGCCAATGATGCGATTCACATTCGTATATACGCAGCTAATCAACGTCTTTGTCAGGCTATGACAGCGTCCTTATGTGCTGACACCGGTGTTTAGCTAGCAAAGCGGCGTGGCTGATGTGGAGTGAAGCCACGTTAATGACAACGTGTACAACCATTGGAGATGTGAGCAGGACAGACGGAACAACTGACGGGAAAAGTGTGGACTTTATACCAGTTTTTAAATCGTGTTGATAGGACATGTAAAACCAGAGATCTGCAATGTTTGGTTTCCTTCCTGAATACTATCGTTGTTTATATTTACTGCAGGAAGAAACGGTAAAAACTGCATTTTATAAGAAAAAAGGCTCGAAAGCCTGTGAGCAAAAACAACCCCCCACCCCCCTCTCTCTTTCCTATTCGTCCAAAAATGTACCATGTTGACCAATCAAAAAATGATATGGCAACGTGGCATCTAGTTGTTAAGAAACGGGGGGAAGTTTTAGGAGTGATGGCGGTGTTTTGAGATGTGAGAGATTTGAGACGTTTAGCACAAATCCTGTGTAGTTAGTGTGTAGTTAGTGTGTAGTTAGTGTGTAGTTAGTGTGTAGTGTAGTCAATAGTTTTGTTGTGTGTCAGAACAATGAGGCGACTGCTGAATGTTACAGGTGTTACAGCAGTGATACATCTGCTGCTGTCAGGCCTGCAGGTATCAGGCTGTTGTTCTCCTTTATCTCATAGTGGACAGAAATTATTTTTTGGAGTGGCACAAATAATTTGTGTGGCATCAGATTTGATGCAGAACAGCTGATTGTTCTGTAAATAGTTTGAAATGTTTATTTAAAAAACGCCTTGGCTGCATTTTTAGGTAAACAGCTGCAAAAAACTTTGTTGTTTGCATAACTCAGTAACTTTTTTAAAGAAGTAACTATATAATTATTTGCCCAACACTGGTCTTTATATCCTGTATTTTGCAGACAGAGTTACAGACTCTCTCCCAGACCACAGACTCACAATACAAGTCAGAGCTTTATAAATATATATAAAAAAAAGAAAGTTTTGTTTTCAAAATTGGAGTTCAAGTGATTTTTACTTCCAATAGTGTTAACATACTACACAGGCCAATGACTAGATTTTTTTTTATTTTAATTGTAAGTGGGCTAAAATAGTTAATTAAAAGCGTCTAACATAAATGTAAATGCTGTAATTTGATTATTTTAATAAACATGTAACTTGGATGGATTCGATGCTGGCGTGACCACAGTGCACACGTCTGCTGTCGCTCACAGTGGTCCAAGGGACGCTCAGGGAGTTTGTGCCTTCACTCAGACACGTGAAAAATTAGAGGGAACATTGATTATTACATACGCCAGTGTTCTTCTGGGACTGGCTAATATGTGCTTTAAAGCAGTTTGAGTGCTCCAGTAGAATAAAAAAGCACTACGTAAAAACTAGTCCAATCCATTTATTATGAAGACATTTACATTAACTTTCAACATTCAGTTAAACCTTCAGCAAGCTGTGATTATTATTCTGCTGTCATAATATAAACATTTTTTACTTGCATGTATGAACAGCATAGATAGATAGATAGATAGATAGATAGATAGATAGATAGATAGATAGATAGATAGATAGATAGATAGATAGATAGATAGATAGATTCCTCTGAGGTCAAGGGAAAGCTTCTGGTCATAAAAACATAATATATAAAAAATGCCATAAATAGTTTTTAATTCTCAAACATTTTATGAAATAAACTCAAATACCAGGTCTCCTCAGCACACTTGCAAACTTGGTTCGTCACTGGTAGGCTGCTCGGGTTTGTTGCCATGGGCCACAGGTTTAGTGGCAAAATGTTTGCGACCCATGTGTAGCAGGGATCAGTTATCGCTGTCATACACTTAAGCCTAACGTCTTATTTCACAAATCTTAACATAGATTCAGTTGTTTTTCTTCACATTAATCTACACAAAGCAAAGACAAATCAGAAACATATCTGTGGATTTATTAGCAGTAGGCTGTTAATTGTTAAATAGGTAGTCAGTGCTAGTTTGCTTGATGTTGTTTTGATAGTTTACAGATCGAAGGTTCCACTGTTTCCTTTCTCCATTTACAGCAGAGAGGCTCCATATGACCCTGAGACTCAGAGGATGCTCCTCATCCTCTACATTAGGAACCTCCAAACATTCACACATGTCTGCTGGTGGGTTTAGACAACGCCAAACTGAGTCAGGTCGCTCAGCTCCATGTCACCAAAGGCCTCCCAGGGACAGACCACTGCAGAGTCTGCAAGGTAAGAAAAAGAAAAGCCAAGCATAAGATTTAAACATGAAACAGCTTCACAATAAACATAACAATCACACTCACCTCCTGGCTCCTCCATCCCTGGGACATCAATGTCAAAGCTATCGGAAAAGCAGATGGAAAGTATTCAAAGAAAGTACAAGAAACTGATGTATACGTGTAAATAATCACTCAACTCACTCCTTCTGTCCAGGTTTGGGAGCTTTGCTCTTAAACTGCCGAGATCCCTTCTGCTTGAACTCAGGAGGAGCAGGCTTGGAGCCCTCCGCTGGCTCGGCTGCTGTTGCATTCATCTTTAAAAAGTTCAAACACGAAAATAGTTTTATCTCGTGAATCAGGAGCAGCACCCAGGGATCAAAACGTGCCATCAAGTAAAACCTGTTTCAATTTTCAAAGGTGAGACTGAGCACATTTAGCTCCTGATCAGGCCTCATCGCTCCCTCATACTTACGCAAATGGCACAATAAATACAGAGAATTGTTTTCCACCCTCACATCAGTCATTTAAGTCACGAGGAACCGTCTGGACCTACTGGCAGTGACCAGCTTGGACGACAGAGCACTTTCCAGCCTACTGATATCTCCAAATCAAACACCATAGCAGGTCCCTCCACCGTTCAGCAAATCTGCTCCAGCCACAGCATGTCAGTATCAGCAACGCTGCTGCACTGCCTTCCAGATATTTATACAACGATGTGTAGAGCACAACTTGACTATCATTCACTGTTCTTTAAGTCGTTGCATGAAGTCTTGTGTTCTGAATTTTTAACACTTTCAAGAGTTATTTTACATCAACGTGAGGATTTATGAGTGTAATCTGTATCTGAAGTTACATTTTCACACATCTAAAAGAATAAACGCCCACTCTTCTACACACAGTTAAACCAGGAAAAGCTTTGTTAAAAAGTACTTTCATAGAAAGGTTTTTGCTACAGTGCGTGCTCATGTTTGCTGCCAGCTCTTACCCTGCTTCAGAAGAAGAAAGAAGTGCGGTCTCAGTCATGCAGCCACTCTCCTCACAGCATTTATATACTGGCTGTGGTCATAACAAAGCCGTAAATAGAGCTGCGATGGTTGTTTTGAAGGATAATCTTATAATCCTGAGCCGTGTGTACCTGTGCCACATGCCAAAACCTTTTGTGTGGGTGTTCACTAAACAGGAAGCATTTCGGGTCATCATGAACTAATGATGACCCGTCGTGTTTGTGGACAAATCTGCACAGGATGCTGGATAAATAAACCCAAAGAACAACACATCTGTTTAAGGCGTGGGGTCACAGGGCAAAACGTTCACTCTTAATCAGTGCGCTGCTTATCATCATTAGACTGAAATGCTCAGAGAAAGCAAAAATGTGAGAATACACTGAGCTAACACCTGAAAACAAAATCAGGTCAGCCTCCATTCCCAGAGGGTCTGTGACGATCAATTATTCTGTTAACCCTTTAAGACCTACCATAGAACCAAGTCCGCCAGAGCTTACTTTATATTTTTACATGCTGTGGAGCCATTTTTGGGAGTATTTCAAGTTGCTATACATCAATACAACTGTTATAGCCCATATTTTAATAATATGTCTGCATTTAGTCCATAGTAACTACATAAATTGCAAAAAAGTGCAATAAACTACAAAAAAATTGAAAATCGTTTTTGTTTTTCTAACATATATTTCTAGTTAGAGAAATTTAAGAGGCTTATCCCTCAAAACTGTAAATACAAAAAAGTTGCAAAAAATAGTTTACAACAACAGAAAATTTATTTTGAGTGTCTTCATAGTTTTATTTTTGAGATACAGCAATTTTTATACACTGCAGGAAAAACAAAAAACAATCCTATGATGCAAATTTACAAAGAAAGCAGCATATGCATCAAAATAAACTATTTCCAGCAGTGCAATATGAGTCCTAAGCATCCTAGAAACTATTCAGAAAAGCATAAAGTCAGACATGACTTATAAAAACACCAGTATTAGCTTTTAAGGCCTACAAGTAAAAAACTACAGTTTCCGCGAAAATGACGTCACTTCCGGTTTCGGGCAGGTAATGGCGGACATGTGATCGTTTGCTGATGTCTCTTTCAATGTAGGAAGTGTTACAAACAGCTGATCGGATCAGCAAAGCGTGTTTCTGGAATATTATGTTTTGTTGCTGCAAGCGCTTTTTATGCAGTTTTTGCAAAGCTATATGTGGAAGGAAACTGTGACCGAGGACAAGCTGATGGCATAAGATGTAAGTACAACTCCTCCGGTTTCATATGCAAAAAAAATATTGCTCTAGCTTACGTGGTTCCGGTTCTTCAGGGATTTAAAAATAGTTACGCAAAACGGAGCGGCTTTAAAGGGTTAATGAAGCGAGTCCACTCTGTTCTGCACACCTCATTGAAAACTGAAATCACACTAGGATGCATCATCATAACCCTAAATACTTGAACTTTACGTAACACAAATGAGATATTTCAGAGCCGTTTAGCTCACTTGTTATTTTCAGCCAAAAACCTCAGATTTCTTTTGTGTTGTTTGTTTTTTCAGAAGCCCGTCGAGGGTCCTCGTGTGAGGCGACACAGACTCGTCAGGCAGCAGGGCCATGTGAGGTCTGCAGGGACACTGGCAGCATGTGGAAAGAGCTGGTAAGTGTTAAAGTGGATTACTCTTAATCCCCTGAACTAAATCCACATACTGTACACTTGCACAACATGTTAACTAACCAGCAACAAATATTTAAAAAAAAAAAAATTAATTTACAAATTCAGTCAAATCTGAAATCAGCCAGAAATGCGAACCAGATCAATCCGCTGGTTAAGAGTGGAACACTAAACAAATGTAGTTTTTTAATAAATACACATGGATGCTGTGGTCAAATAATTTGCATAATAATTGAATTGATGGAGATGACTCGCGTTGCTTTGATTGATTTGTTTTGTTGTGATTTGGTGCTTTATAAATAATTTGAATAGAATTTAAAACATTATCCACGGCAACAAAGCATCAGTGTCATGGTCCTGGGTCATTTTGTGTTTCCTTGAAGTTCATTTTTGTGCCTTGTGTTTATTCTGATTTTGTATTCGTTTAGGGTCGAACCTGAAGTTTAGTGTTTTATCAGCCCTACCTGTGTCTGTCCTCGGTGCTCTGTTCATGTCCCCGTGTTGTGTTGTAAATCAGTCTGTGTGTTTCCTGCTTTACTTTGAAGGCTCGTGTTCTCGATTTCCTGTTCTAGTCTGAAGGTCTGTGTCCAGTAGCGGTTTTAGATACGGGCGACACGGGCGGTTGCCCGGGGCGGCATCGTGGTGGGGGCGGCATCACCGGCATCGGCAAAAAAAAAAATGCTCGTACTCATGCTGCCCCGACGTCAGCCAACGCATATTGGGAATGTCACAGGCACCGAGTGGTTTTCTATCGCCCATTTGCTGGGAGTAAGGGCGCCCTCCGTTTGCGAGGTGCGCCTGCTGCTTGCGGCGCAGGGAGGAGAGGGCGGGGCGGCGGGGGGATTCTCTGACTGGCTGGAGCAGCAGCTAATAACCAACTCGCAAAATAAAACAAAATAAAAACAAACCAAACACGAAAACACCAGACATCATGATACAGACTTATAATTTGCACCGAGGTTTTTTCGAAATTCTATATGTGAAAAGTGAGCGCGAGAGCCCTCGGTGCGCCTGCTCGCTGCTGAAGTCAAAGTAAACTTTATTGTCATCTCCGCTACATACAGTCCAGTATATAGAGAGACGAGACGACGAGGCTCCAGTTACAGCAATGCAAGTAAACAAACAATGAATATAAGAAGAGTAAGAAAATAAATATACACTTTAGGACTCGGGGTAAAGGGATCAATTACAATTTAAAATTTATAATTTACAGTTTGATGATTTAAAGTCTCACACACAACCCGTCAAAAGGGGAGGGAGACCTGCTGCTTCCAAATAGAGCACATTTCATTTATAATGATGTAAATCCAAGCCCATTATGTATTCATGATTTGAATCCTGGGTTGTGTGAAATCCCAGAAATTCACCCTAGACAAAGCAAATCTGTGAACTAAGGTGTAGGTCTGTTAGGTTATGTTGTGGTGATCCTCGAGTTGGGGGATTTGTGTTCATACTGGAGTGCAAAATTAAAACCAATGGAAGATGGACAAGAAAAGTTCAAAGCCATCAGGTGCTCAGTTTAGAAAGAATAGAAAAGAAGAGGAGGAGAAACGAGCAACAGATGCAGGTAAGCAGATGTGTGATTGGATAATGGCAGGTCATCCTGAAACAATCAGAGTCAGAATACTTTATTAATCCCTAAGGAAATTATGTGGGTTACAGTTGCTCCAAGAAGAAATGGTAAAAATAGCAACAGTAACAGACTAAACTCCAAACAATACATTATGTTACAGATTTTAATATTAATTAGTCATTGTCAATTGTTGATTTGTCCTGTTCTCATTGTATGACGAATTATGATGGCTGTTTGGTAGCCTTTTGCATTCAAATTACAATCTTTCTTGCTTCATATGTGTGTGTACAACAGTTTTATGTTAATGTATAATCCTTAATTTTTTTTTTTTGTGTGTGTGTGTGTGGGGGGGGGGGGCGCCAGAGGGAGTGTTCGCCCAGGGCGCCAAACAGGCTAGGACCGCCACTGTCTGTGTCTGTTGTCATTGTGTTCAGCTTGTGTCCTTCAGTTATCGTGTGTATTAGGATCAGCTGTTCTCCCCTCCTGTGTGTGATTACCCGATTACCTTGTGTGTGTATATTTAGTGGGTGTCGGTCTGTGTTCGTTGTCGGCTCGTCTGAGTTCATCATTCATGTATCTCTGCGGTCCACGGTGCTTCGTTCCCGTCTCTGTGGCTGTGTCCCAATTCAGGGTCTGCAGCCTTAAAGTACGCAGCCTCAACGATCCTCAAGGGCCGCGTACTTAAAGACCGCTAAGGCCGGAAGTGCGAGGCTTGTGAAATGGGACAGTCTAGCCTCCGTTGCGCTGCCCAGGTTGCCTAGCAACCATGATACTAACAGCTGGAAACGTTAAGGTCAACTATTGAACGGCGTATATTTTAAAGTAAAGGCTTTAAAACCAAGTTAGTACAAACGTCACTAATGTCACATAACTTTGCCGACATGTGGCCAACAGGAATGTTTTAATGTTCTTCGTTATTAAACATTTGCACATAAATAAGTGACATAATATTCAGTACTTACTTAAAGTTTACTCTTCGGGCGCCCCTCATCCGCCATTTTTTTTCGGCAAAATTATCCACACCCACCGCCGCGCTATGCATTCTGGGATATGTTGGACCACGAAGTCTACACCGCCACGTCCTTAAAATTCAGGGATATGAAGGACGCATTTGAGGGCCGCATTTGGAGCAGCCTTCAAATTGGGACAGCCTTCGCCGCGTCGCTGTGACGTAATCGGCCTTAAAATGCGGCCTTTAAGGCTGCAGACCCTGAATTGGGACACAGCCTGTGTCTCGTGTGCTCTCAGGTTTGTTATTTGGTTTTTCCCAGTTTAGGTTTCCGTTAGTATTTCTCATGCTTCGTTGTCTGTTTCTGCCACTGCCACTTGTAAATAAACGTCACGCTCTTCATCAGTCGCTTGCTTGCATTTTGTGTCCTCGTTCATCTACAACACGGCTGCTGCCCCAGCCGTGACAATTATTTGTTTCCTTTCTTTACATAATGAGCTTAAAAACAGGCCGGAGAAATAACACAACGCTATGATCCATGTAATGAGGTCTAATTAGGAAGTGAAGTAAAATAGCTGCATTTACAGGCCTGACAGCAGGTTGTTACACCAAACGTCTGAGTGATCATTAAACATGTTGATGAAAGACAAAGAAAACTGTCACCAACCAAGCTCTCAGCCATCAACTACATCCACCTCTGCAACAGGTAAATAAAGAGCAGAAGCTCCATTTTAATCCAGGAGGCTGAGAAAATAAATGTGAGTCAGTTTAAAGATCGTAGACAGAATAAAATGACATTTTGAAGCTGGAATCTTACCTATTTTTACCTTTGGACTCATGATATGAAGGATCATACCTACACTGCCAAATGTATTCACACGGATATGAACTTGACATTGCTTTCACAGTCTGCAGGGTTTAATATGACGTCTTTGTGGACGTTGCTTCGTGCACCGGTGTGCAGTCATGTCGGTGCAGGAAGGGGCCATCCCCAAACGACTCCCACAAAGCTGGGAGCTGAAATTGTCCAAAATGTCTCAGCATGCAGAAGCATTAAGAGTTCCTTTCAGTAGAACCAAGGAACCGAGTCCTGAAAAACACCCGCACACCATAACCCCCCCTCCACCAACCTTTACACTCGGTCAGACTAGTACCGACTGCCAGATAGAAACGCGTGATTCGTCACTCCAGAGAACACGCCTCCACTGCTCTACAGTCCAGTGGTGACATGCTGTGCACCACTGCATCCAACAATGAGTGAAATTCAGGTCAAATGGAAAATGAATTCATCAACTAGTTCGAGCTGAACTCTGGAACGATCACTCTACAGTGGACCGTGGATGGAAACGTATAAAAGCTGTAAGGCAGGGGTGTCGAACTCCAGGCCTCGAGGGCCGGTGTCCTGCAGGTTTCAGATATCACCGTGGGTCAACACACCTGAATGAAATGATTAGTTCATTACCAGGCTTCTGGAGAACTTGGCTGTATCCCAATTCAGGGTCTGCAGCCTTAAAGGCCACATTTTAAGGCCGATTACGTCACAGCGACGCGACGAAGGCTGTCCCAATTTGAAGGCTGCTCCAAATGCGGCCCTCAAATGCGTCCTTCATTTCCCTGAGTTTTAAGGACGTGGCGGTGTAGACTTCGTGGCCCAACATATCCCAGAATGCATAGCGCGGCGGTGGGTGTGGATAATTTTGCCGAAAAAAACGGCGGATGAGCCGAAGAGTAAACTTTAAGTAAGTACTGAATATTATGTCACTTATTTATGTGCAAATGTTTAATAACGAAGAACATTAAAACATTACTGTTGGCCACATGTCGGCAAAGTTATGTGACATTAGTGACGTTTGTACTAACTTGGTTTTAAAGCCTTTACTTTAAAATATACGCCGTTCAATAGCTGAGCTTAATCAGAGAATGATCAAAGCTCATGTAGAAACAAACAAACAAATGAACAAAAGATTTTCTCCTTCATTTCTGTCAAACAAAGCTGTATGAAACGTTTCCAGCTGTTAGTATCATGGTTGCTAGGCAACCTGGGCAGCGCAACGGAGGCTACACCGTCCCATTTCACAAGCCTCGCACTTCCGGCCTTAGCGGTCTTTGAGTACGCGGCCCTTGAGGATCGTTGAGGCTCCGTACTTTAAGGCTGCAGACCCTGAATTGGGATACAGCCATGTTGAGGAGGTCATTTAGCCATTTAAATCAGCTGTGTTGGATCAAGGACACATCTAAAACCTGCAGGATACCGGCCCTCGAGGCCTGGAGTTCGACATCTGTGCTTTAAGAAGAGTCTTTGTTCAGGAGAATACGAGTGGCAGGCTTTCCTGCTGACAGCAGAAACTGGGACACTTTCTTCAGAGGTTTTGTTTATTGACAAGAGTTACAAGGAAAACTGTTCAGAGGTTTGTTTGAATAAAACCAAGGAGAATCTAGATCATTTTCATTTTGTACTGCATTTGTATACATTTGTACACATGGACGACTCAGTATTATTCAAGTTTGAGTCCATAAAACACCGAACAACAAACTGTGTATGCTTGAGCCCATTTCCACAAACACACTGGCCTCAGCTAAAGAACCAGCTATAAATTATGTTGTTGTATGCTGTGGTATAATACCACTGCAACAAGTATTAGTGCATTCAGTTCAAACAGACTTGTGCCTCACAGCAAAAGCACCCTGGGTTTAAGCAGCAGGGCTCCTCTGTGTGTGGTTTAGATGTTCTCCTCGTGCTTTCTCAGGTTTCTCCTGCTATCAAAAACACGCTACAGCAGACTTTCACTTCCTGGTTAAATACAAAACTTACTGTAATAATCCACTTCATGTGCCAGAGTATGATTTTCAAGAGGAAACAATATCGATTCACTTCAATTTTATGAGAGAAGACAACCGCATCACATTATGACTTTACATCCCTGAACAGGTTAATGACATTTTTACTGCATGTGTTCCACATTCATTTACATCAGGAGCAAAACGAGGAGCGTAAATGAGAAATGTTGAGTTCATGGGAAGTTCCAAAGAATCCTGAACCCACAGTTTCACTTTCAGCTCCGAGACTGGGAGCAGGTTCCACAGACAGGAACGCTCTGCTCCCGTTCCACTTTGGACATTTCTAAGAAACACAAGTAAAGCAGTCTGAGAGCAACGTGCTCTACTGGGAAAGTATGGCACCATGAGACTTGAACATGTGACACTTAGGACAAACAAAAGTCTTAATTCTGGAAAACATGGCTTTGGATTTGCTCTGCCCTGTTTAACTTTGTGCTCTCTAGAAAGACTTTGGTTAATAAATGGTTAATAAATAATTGATTTTTAAGTCTCAAAATTCACACTGATCTCATGTGATTATCCCCACCATGACTTCACTAATGTCCCACAATTTAGCGGCCAGTTCCTGATCCGTGGCTTTGTCCAAAAGAACCTGAGGCTGACAATCAGCAAAGCACTTTCCTTGCACATTGTCAACATCCGGGCTAGAAGCTACATAGACGGATGTCTGAGCTCCTTCTTCGGGGCTCCTAAACAAGCTTCGGGACAGCAGGTCAAAAAGCGGCCTAACAAACACAGCGATGTGAACGTGCCTCCCCAGGTTAGTCCTCACTATGCCCGGAGTCACAGCATTCGCTGTCACTCCGCTGCCCTCCAGGCGACGGGCAAGCTCACAGGTGAACAACAGGTTGGCTAGTTTGCTGCGACTGTAGGCAAAAGCTTTGTCATACGACTTCTCGCTGCTTAGGTCCTCGAAGTTTATGTAACCGTGTTTATAGAGCTTGGAAGAGACCACCACTATGCGGCTAGGAGCTGATCGTTTCAGAAGGTCCAGCAACAAATGGGTGAGCAGGAAATGTCCCAGATGGTTGACTCCAAACTGCATCTCAAAGCCATCCTCTGTCCTGGTGTAAGGACACTGGTAGATACCGGCATTGTTGATCAGCACATCTAGCCGAGGTTCCTCCTGTTTAACAGCAAAGAGGAGAACAGATTATTTCGTACACGGTGTACTTTTACTACTAGAAACGCACTCGATATAAAACAGGTCTGTGGCGCATGTGCAGTGTTGGGGAGTAACGGAATACATGTACCGCCGTTACGTATTTAAAATACAAAATATGAGTAACTGTATTCCGTTACAGTTACCGTTTAAAAAGGTGGTATTTAGAATACAGTTACTTTGTTGAAATAAATGGATTACACGGCGGTACTTCCCTGTTTCATATTGTGGCGGGTCAGGACTGTTTGGGTTTTGTTTGACAGCTACGTTCTGTTGTTCCAGGTGGCAGCGTTATGGTTGCCATGGTTACAGGGTGACGCTCTCTCTGCGTGTTTCCTGGGTGAGAGAGCGCCTGTTGTTGTTGTTGTGCTAAGCTAATAGGCAGAATGCTACTGGCATAGCCCTAAAGAATGTAGCATCATAGGCAGTGTAGTCCGTGCTGCAGGGAGAATGGACTGCCATACCCGTTATGTGTCTGTGAGCGAGGGAGGGAGAAAAAGGAAAAGTACGAGCTGTCATCGAGCAAAAACGGGAGCTGGAAGCATGTAAATATAATAATAACCACTGCAGCCAAGAAGAGAGCCTGACGAGCCCAGTTGTAAGTAAGCTATTAAGACTCGACTGTACACCGTGTTCGTGTTTTCCTCTGAAACAATAAGTTCTGTTGGAGCAGCCTTTCAACGCCTCTCTCTGTCTCTCGCTAGCAAAGTTGACCCAGACAACAAAGTAAAGCTAGTTTTCAGCTACGAGCCGACACAGAACCCACCGTATTAGTCAGAGGTCCCTTTACTACGGTTCGGAGCCGCGGACCTTCAGTAACAGTAATAAATCACAGCAATAGTACATTCATGTAGTTGTAAACAGCATGATAATATATTAAGTAATCCAAAGTATTCAGAATACGTTACTCTCATTGAGTAACGTAACAGAATAAGTTACAGAATACATTTTGGGGCATGTAATCTGTAATCTGTAATGGAATACATTTTAAAAGTAACCTTCCCAACACTGCGCATGTGCACACTGCAGCATAAATGAGCTTCCTCCAAAGAGTGGATGAGCTCATTCAGGACGACAGCCGCTACATACTTAGAAAACCAGTGACTTATTCCCACACTGCAGAGCTGCTCCCAATTTTAGGATGCCGCCACCTGCCAAATTCCACTTTAACCTATTTTTCCACCAGGAAGAAATATAAATATTGTTAATTAACTACAAGCATTCAGTGGTATGTAACCCAGTACTGTGGACTGTCCAGCCAGTCGGGTGACACACTGTATGGATATTCAGCAATGCTAAAGGTTTTCTCCATCTGAGTCCATGTTTTGGACTCTTTCACTTCCACAGCTGGTCCACTGTGTTCCATAAGATTTCTTTAATTCAACTTCTGTTGTGTTTTGTGGGTTTTGCTGTTGAGTTTTCTTGAGTTGCAGTGGGTCTGACCTCTCAGGGCCACTGGCTGGTAGCCTCTTTCTGTTCCAGCATGAGTCTGCACCAGTGCCCAAGGTCTATAAAGGCATGACTGGTGTGGATGAACGTGACTGGTCCACACAGAACCTCGATAAAGCCTAAACAAAGCCTTTTCCAGAAGAGTGAAAGCTGTTTGAGCTGCAAAGGGTAGAGCAGCTCCATATTAACGCCTTGGGATTTTATATGGAAAGTCAGAAAGGCTCGTTTATGTGTTATGTGTACATGGCCCAACACTTTTGTCCATTTAGTACATGTCAAATAAAACGCGGGTGGCGTGTAACCCCATGTTTAACAAAAACAACTATATCGCTACCTTAATTATGTCTTCACAGAATGCGCGTACAGATGTCAGTGAAGCGAGGTCGAGCTGTTTGACCACCAGCTGTGTACTTTCTGCACCGGTGCCTTGCTGGATGTCCCGAGCTGCCTCCTCAGCCTTGTCCAAGTCTCGGCAGGCCATTATTACACGACCCTGGAGCTTCACAATGCCGGCTGCTGTGGCCTTTCCTATCCCGCTGTTAGCACCGGTCACAATAACCGTCTTTCCCTTCATCATTCTGCGGATTTAAGTTGGTACAGGACTCCAGAGTTCAACTAACCAACCACTACATCCCCCAAACCAGCAGAAGCCTCAAAATAACGACATGACGGCTTCTTTTGGGGGGATTTTGCGGTTGGCAAACGAGCTAAAAGGTGCATCAGCACCACCTACTGGACTGGAGTGTGGCGTGCGCCTACAGGAAGGAAAGAAAAACAAGCATTTTAATTCTTTCTTTATTAAACCTGTCGTGCTCACAGATATCATCAGTTGTTCATAATCCTGTGACATTAGCTTTCTAAGAAAGGCTACAAAAGTAAAAGGAGTCTTAAGCTAATTTATCTAGTAACAAGGAAGGTTGGCGGTTCAATCAACAGCTCTGTCTGTCCTGGTCGTTGTGTCTTTGGGCAAGGCACTTCACCTACCGCTTACTGGTGTTGGCCAGAGGGGCCGATGGCGCGATATGGCAGCCTCGCCTGTCAGTCTGCCCCAGGGCAGCTGTGGCTACAACTGTGGTTTGCCTCCACCAGTGTGTGAAGAAATAGTGGAATTGTAAAGCGCTTTGAGTGTCTAGAAAAGCGCTATATAAATACAATCCATTATTATTATTATTATTATTATTATTATTATTATTATTATTATTATTATTATTATTACTATTATTATTACTATTATTATTATTATTATTACTACTATTATTATTACTATTATTATTATTACTATTATTATTACTATTATTATTATTATTATTATTATTACTATTATTATTACTATTATTATTATTATTATTATTATTATTACTATTATTATTACTATTATTATTATTACTATTATTACTACTACTACTACTACTATTATTATTATTATTACTATTATTACTACTACTACTACTATTATTATTATTATTATTATTATTATTATTACTATTATTATTATTGTTATTATTATTACAATTATTATTATTATTATAAAGTTTTTTCTGCAGCCTGTATCCTTTTCAAGCTTTTTGTTAAAAACCTCCACACTTATATTCTCCCTAAGACGTTCTTCACACCAAGTCTTGCTTAACACTTTAAACTGCTGAATCTCTATACCTACATTAATTTAACCTTAATATAAGATAAGGGTCGTTATCAGTGTTGCAATATCTTATATTTCTAATGATGTCAATGTTACATTTTTTGTGCTTTCCAGTATTTTGTAAACTACTACATACTCAGCAAGAGCCCTTCAGTTCATCACTGCCCATATTATCTCTAACTGACGGCCTGCTCAGGGTCGACCCCTGCAATCTTTAAGAAAGAGGATACTTTTTATTTATAGGCTCGGCTGAGCACAGTTGTGTAACAGCCTGTGGCAGTTCCTGCAGTCTGCGAGGCACAGTGTTTTTATCTGTGGGAAGTGGACTATATTGTGTTTTAGTAGGCAAACTGTGACGATCCATTCCTGTATGAACACGAATTACAAATGCATGTGCTTTGCTTTCCGAGTGAGCGCAGCCTTGGCTGTTGGGGTTGAAGATCTGTTCACGGATGAGCCTTTGGGGCCCTCTGGTGGAGAAAAGGCAAACAGTGACACGAGATGATGAAGAAACACGTATTAATAACACAATTAGAGTCATGTGATTGAATACAAACAGTAGTTATAGTCAGTGGCATCAGCTTTATTTCAGACACTGGCAGTCAGAAAGAAAGCGACGTGTGTCTCCTTCCTTATACACAAGTAATCACGCCACATATTTGACTTGGCAGACTTTTACGCCTTTCTGACAGGACGCCCGAGGGACTTGTGTCTCCTCCACATATTTACACTGTGGAGCCACGAGTGTAAATATTGGCAGTTACACATGCAGAGGCATACGAGTGACATTTTCGAGGTCATGTATTTCTTACAGTCTATGTCCTGCAGACGAAAGTGAAACACCAGGGTCAGATATCAGTTATATTGTTGGACATATAAGGTGGTTTTTCCACCACATTTTAGAGGAAATGTGGTACATTTGACTCCAGAAGTCATGTGACAGCTTAAGTGTTACATTTTTGATTAGAATGAGCTTTAATAAAAGTCAAATCTCAAGTGATGATGTGTGACAAACTGACTGATAATACACTCGGGGTGGGAACGAGCTGCAGGTCGAAAGGAGTGAGATGAGGCACCAGGTGTGGAAGGAAATACTTTTAAAATAAAACAACAATAAATAAAGTCCTAATAAAATCCAACATCATGGCAGTAAATTTACATTAAATATGGCACAAACATAAAATGGTATCGTAGACAAAAGATGTAATGTCTCGTCTTCTTCTTCGTTTTGTTGCAGTCGCTGGAGTGAACAGCGCCCCCTCTGTTTCTACTCCCTAATGCCAGCGTTGTTAAGGCAAACATCGTTGACTGGTAGGTTTGTCTGCTCCGTCTGTGAGGTCACACCGGTCTGCTGGATGAACTGCTGCAAGTTACATTGCCTCAGCTCTTTGTTCAGCTCCTCAATAATCTCCAGCCTGTCCTAGAAGACACAACAGGTATTATATTACCGGAGAACATCGTATCCACCAGCTGATATATCTTGATGTTCTTCAGGGCGGCATCGTTGCCTCCGCTACTAAAAATACAGCAGTGCATCTTTAGTCACACCTTCGCACCAAATGAGACACATTTCAAAAGAATGGAGTGATGACCCGTCCTCCTCCCTCCCTGGAAGGCATTGCAAATGCTCAGGACCATCCCAGAGCCAGAAGTATCATCCAAGACCTGTTTGACCTGCTGCCCTCAGCAGGCACTGCAGTCGTCACCAGCTTCTTTCCTGAAACGCTGTTTGGAATCAACTCAAACATCCAAAATCCACAGTCTGCAGTAACATCACTGGTTTAATAACTAAAAATTTCAGCTCAACAGTCAGTTTCTTAACATTATACTGATCAATTAAGACTTTTCCTTCATTTGAGTTAATTAAAGTCCTTAGTTTTTGTCATCAGTGGCTCCACAGAGTACTTCTTAATACATTCGACCAACATACAAACAAATTCCTGGGAGAGTTGTGTCAGAGAGGGAATGTGGTGTAAAAACACATGCCCACATTGAATTTGCAGATTAACCCTTTTGTTTTTTGGTTAACACCAACTACTTTGCAAATGTGTTAATTACTGCTTAAAAGTATTATTTCAGTGCTCTCATTTCCACTGTTTCAGTTTCTGTGTGTCTGATCTCACCTCGTTACCGGGTGTGGTGAGGATTATTGGAAAAGTGTGATCCTTTCCAGGCGATTATTCATGCATTCAGAAAAAGGCAGGAGGACGGAGGATCAATGCAAAGACCAACAAAAACCTGTCTGTCAGCTTTTGTCATGGTCTGGGTGGTTTTCCACAGCATCGGCTCCTCCCCACTGGGTGGAGTCTTTGTTGTTCCTCACCTGATGGCAATCATACCGGCAGTATTTATGACCTGCGCACTCAACTGGTCTTCGCCAGATTATCTGCCAACTTTACCTCTGAAACCCACCTACTAAGCTCTCCTGGATACAAGTTTGCAGCCGCCGGTAATCTCTCCCTTTTTTCGAACTGCCAGTCTCTCCTGCCTGCCTCCCTGCATTGCACGCAGCACCCACCTGCAAGCTTTGCCCTGGCCAGCCACAGTTTCCCCTGCCCAGTCCCTGCACCCAGTTATCCCTGCCATCTAGTCATAGTCATAGTCATAGTATTTTCTCTCGCCTCAGACGTCTAGTTTATGTTCCTTAATTCTAGTCTGAAATTTCTGTTAGCCTCTGAGCATTGTAAATAAAGACTCTTTTCATTACACCGCACCTCTAGCCTCCGGGTTTGAAACTGCACTTGAGTCGTGTCTGGAAAGTTTCAAGTGTGCAGTGGCAAATTCTTCTCATGTCAGCTATAATATCACGCAGCATTATGTATCATACTTTTCTTTCATTTCATCATCTCATATTAGCTCTATAATGGATCTAGCTAATATGAACCCTGATGCAGCACATCTTCCCTAAAGCTGCTGAAACAAGTCTTACAGTAGTTTTTGTGAGATCAACCCTTCAGTTCAGGTAGAGATGATTGAAGAATTATACCTTTACCCTTTCCTCAGCCGTTTCCATCTCCTGCTGTAACTCAGCCAGTCTTACATCAAGTTCTTCTCCTAGCTGCAGGCGGTTGTGGAGCTCCTGCTTCAGGGACTGCAGGGACTCATCTTGCTGTGCCGTCAGAGAACTTTGCGTTTGGACTCTGACTTGCAGGTCTTCTTCTAGATGTGCAGAACGGGTTTGCAGTGTAGTGATTTTGTAACTTTGATCGTTTATGGATGAATGAATCTGATCCAGGCGCCTGTGCATACCTGTTGATAACAGTGTTAATGGTTTTTGTTTTAGAAATGCACCAAAAATGTTGGGAATGTAAACAGATATGAGCACATACCTTGTTCTCTTTCCATCTCTGCCTGTAATGCTTTCTCCCAGTCCTCCGTCTGCATCAGCTCTACCTCATTCTGTCTCACTCTCCACTGCAGTTCCTCCAGTTCTTCAGCCAGAGTTACTTCAGGAGACGACCACTTCTGCTCCCATAACTCAGTCTCTCTTTCCAGATCTTGAAGCTGAATCTCCAGATCCTGTAGTCTTCTCTGTTGCTGCAGAATATTCCTAAACACCTCGTCTTTGGGGTAAGAAGGATTTGTCTTCATGGAGTTCACAGGGTCTAGGAAAGATACCGGTGAGGCCCTCAGTTCTGGCGAGGATCTGGGAGATCGAGACCAGTCCTTCTTTGGTTTATTCCTTTTGGGAAGTGTTGAGGGACCCAGACTAAATGTCAGAGCCTTTTGTGGCTCTCTGCGTTTGAGGGGCTCTGGTTCTGAGGGTCTGGAAAGTGGAAGACGTCTCTCGTTGGCGGAGGTGTCTGGACCCTCGCTGAGGCTCGGGCCGGTCCTCCGCAGAATGAACTGGACCTCTGTGGCCAACTGTCCCAGTTGAGCCAGGTGCTGCAGTGGACAATCATCAGCAACCAAGTGTCTCTCATTCCCTCGTAACTTCAAAATGAGAACGTAACGACCTGTCTGACCTGAGCAGGGATACAAAAAGGCTTTTTAACTGATCAACATATGGCTAATAACATGAAATGCAAATATTAGCTGAATGTGGTGCAGAGTGTAATTTACAATTTTTTAGTCCTCCTAAAATGTCTGCATGTAACGTTTGTAGTTTGGTGTTCACGACTGCAAACACCAAACTAACACCATTCTGATAACAAAGTAATTCAGTGAGTGTAAAATGAGAATTTTCATTGTTAGTCAGACTGAGAGACTTACCGATTGCTTGTGCGAGAGCTATGACGACATCCTGACAGGAAGTGTTTAGTGATAGGCCACTAACAACTCTGACCACACCCTCCACCCACACCTTCAGCTCCATTGTTCACACGCAACACCAACTTTTACCTACAGGGTGACACATAAACATCTGTAAACTACACCAATAAACAGTCAATACATTCTAAAAATAAACAGTTTGGCAGTAATGTTAGGTAATCTTCCACAAAGATTAAATGTCTAAGTCTGCTGTCAGAAATACATACGGTAGCTTTGACCTTTATTTGCTACATCTGCTCATACGGCAAAGTTGCAAACACGGAGCAAAGCTGATGAATGACAACTGCAGGTTTGTGTCTGTTATTGTGCTTAGAGTCTAATAAGTACAAATATCAACAGAACAATTTTCTACATTGTGTTCTACATTCAAAACTGTTCATAAAAATACTTCTAGCAGAATGATTAATCCATCAGGCATGCTCCCATCTGCTTAACTGCCTATTCAAAATATTGTAATATTTTTCTATATTTTTATGTATAAATATATTTTTGCACTATATATTTCTTAAATTGCAGTTACACTAATCTAATTGTAGTTCCATTTATATTTTATAAGGAACATATGTAACCAATAAAAATAGCAAATCTGCCTTCTCCTATAATCTTTAGAGCACAAATTTATTTGTATGTATTAGAGATGGACCGAGCCGATATTACGCATCGGTATCGGTCTGATACTGACGTAAATTACTGGATCGGAGAGAAATAAAAAAAAGTGTAATCCGATCCATTAAATATCAAAAAAGCACCTCACTAAACTTGCGACACGGGGTAACTCGGCTCATAACCGTAGCACGTTGCAGCAGTATGAGTCACGTGATAGAGCGGCTGTGTGTATTTGGAGCCTCGCTACCAAACCAGCATTTCATCTCCGAGGAAGTTATCCCAGAGAGAAGTAAAGCAAGTGTGTAAGTTCATCTCTGAATGTTTGTAAAGCATTCCCACCTTAAGCTTAACAACCGATATATGGAGCGACTGCCTCTTCTTGCTGCTACTTCAATCATGAAACTGATCAATGATCAGCTGATCGGCTTTTCTGTCGCGAGTCCGTCTCTCTTCTTTGTTTTTGGCCCACTTTGTGCCAGAAAGAGGAAACCAGCGGCTGAACAACAGCAGCACGTTTAAGCTTGATCAGCTGTTGTTAGAATTTATTTAATATTACTTTCTACTCCAGGATCTTTTTCTACGTAGCTGACGTAACTGTGCAGGGGCGGATCTAGCAAAGTTTAGCCAGGGGGGCCGATAGGGCATGAACAGGGAAAAGGGGGCACAAAGATATACTTTTCTTTCTTATTCTCATTTAAAATGTGTAGCTTTTAATAAATAATTATCTGAATCTTACAACCAAAGTTTTAATCTGATGTAAAATGTATAGAAGTCCATTACTGTATATAGTGACTGTTAAGTCTAATATACCCTAGTAAGCTATAGTACTGTATTCCCTTGGGAAGGTATCATCTGTGCAGTCTGCAGTTCTGTTGAAGAAAGATGTTGAATCTATTTAATTATTCTTGAAAAATAATTTATTTCTGTGCATTTTTTTTTCACACTGCATCAAATTAAAGTTGATACGTCGATTAAGCATCATGAGCTGGAGGGTGGTTCCCTATTTTTTTTTATATTTTTTTTTTGCTGGGAGTTTTAGAGCCCTATTAGTTAGGTTGCTTACTTTTTAAAATACCAGAATAGGGAGGATGGAGCAGGTTTAAGTTTATTAGATTGATCAGTTTTGCTGAACTATGAAATATTTTGGGTGCAGTGCATTTTTTGCATACAGGTAGAACAGAATAGCTTTAGTGTTGTTGTTTTTTTAACTTGAGTATGAACTTATACAAAAAGCAGCAATATATTAAAAAACTGTTTTATTGATTAAAAAACACTATATCGGATTCATATCGGTATCGGCCAATTTCCAAATTTATGATATCGGTATCGGACATGAAAAAGTGGTATCGTGCCATCTCTAGTATGTATCTATTCGTGTATACAACATGTTGTATGTGTTTGGTGCTTTGTTTTTGTCCCTGCTGAAGGTCTGTTTGACTGAAATGTTGGGATTTAATAAAATAATTGTAGGCACGATCTATTTTTCTCTCTGATGGACAATTAAAACACTACTTTTTGAAGTATGTGAAATAACATACAAGTGGCTTAAGACAGATTAATATTCATTGTTACATATTTATTTTCTTATAAGTTGTAAAATTACTTATTATTACCAGTACGTTTCACTATGAATAGTTGAACTTGATGGACAAAACTTTGCTGCCAGTCTTACAAAACTGTTGGAAATGATGCCAATTTTGTCCTGTTTGGAAGTTTTAGGTAGTCCCAAGTCACAAACAACAATTCTCAGAAAAATGATGTTGAATTTTATAAGCCAGCACTGGAGGTAACTAAAGGGGTCTGAGACTCTGAGAGGTGGAGTGCAGGAGTCTGTGGAGGGTGGGCAGGCAGGGTTGTGTCAGCGGGCTGCAGGAGGAGAAACAGGACGACTGTTCCTCCTGAAATCTTGGCTGGGAGCTGGAACCAATTTCACATGGACAAACTGATACCAACACTCGGGTTTTCTCACACACTCTGCAATCTTTTTGCAAGAACAATAACAACAACAAAGGCTTTGTAGAAGAGCAGCCAGAAGAAGAGTAGCCTGTTTAAAAGTATCTGACTTATATAGCAAATAATTCTCTGTTTCCACTGACACTGAAAAGGCCAGTTTACACCCTAATGAGACATTCCTCTTATGCTCTAAGACAAATGTAAGAAATACAGACCATGTTGCTTTCACTTTCTATCACCTGGTGAATGGATGTGTTCATATATAGCACTTTTTCTACTCGACCTGAGTATCTTGCCCTAACCCTAACCCATGCAGGAGCCAACAACCAACCACCTTTCGATTAGCAGATGACCAGCTCTGTGCTCTAGCCACCCCCGAACCCACCTGAATATGAACATTTTAAATCATTAATTTAAAAATCCGTCGTCAATAAGATCGACACAGACACTGTAAGCTTACCCAGATTCTTTCCTGAAAGCAGCTCGTTTGAAATGTAATTGTTAAAAATGCACTCTTTCATGTTGATATTATACAAGTGGTGATCAACGCTGTCCCACTGCTTAGTAAAAGATTTAACTGAGTGTATACACTGTGGATCGGAGAAAAAAACATCAAACTTGTGCACTCAGTTCTTTCTGTTTGCTGTACAGTCCTGGAGAACAATTCAAAGACATCATTAAAAGCCCAAAGTTACCATGACATTTATGTCCATGATGTGTAACTTATTCCCAGTTACAGTTGATGGAATTCTACTCAAACTGTTTGTTTTTATCTAATCAGATCAGGGAATCTTTTGCCTCGTAGCTTTTTGCGTCAGTCCTCCTCCATGCAGGTTGCTCAAAGACGTACTGTTCTCTAACCTTTCTTTCACCTCTCCATCCTACTTGCTTGGTTATCCAGTTGGTCTAGGCCAGCGGTCTCCAACCTTTTTTGCGCCACGGACCGGTTTATGCCCGACAATATTTTCATGGACCGGCCTTTAAGGTGTCGCGGATAAATACAACAAAATAAAACTAGTACCGGTACCGAAAAAAAGAAGATTTATTCATAACACACGTGAAAAGACCCAGGAAAACCGAGTTAACGATAAAAACGATAACAAAATAACGCTGAAAACCGATAAAAACCCTGAAAACTATACATTTCACACCTGAGCCTCAACTCTCGCGGCCCGGTACCAAACGACTCACGGACCGGTACCGGTCCGAGGCCTGGGGGTTGGGGACCGCTGGTCTAGGCGACCAATGTTTTTAAGACTCTGCCTGTTCCAGACTTGTTTACCACACTGCTCTGCAAATACTCAGAGCTCAGTCTTTGATCTGATGCACAATGTAAATTCTGGGACTTTGTATAAACAGGTGCAATGGTTTCTTAATTATGTGTAGAACAAAACATCTAAATTATGACTGGTCATCTGTCTCTTTGCGTTAGCCCAGCAGTGGACGGGAGATCTATCCAGGCAAACTACCAAATGATTAATATTCCTGGTCCTATGTCTGTGAAGGTTCTCAGTCATCCAGGTCATCATAGTCTAAGAAGCTTAGAAAGAAAAACGTCTGGACTTTTCCTTGAAGACGTTTCACCTCTCATCCGAGAAGCTTCTTCAGGTCTAAGAGCAACTGGTGAGGAGTCCCAGATTTTAAGCCCTATTGGGGTGTCCCCAAGAGGGACATGGACCCCCTATTGATCCTCTACCCAATCACACGAGCCAAGATATGAAAAAAAAAACGGGTGTAGGTCACAATCAGTGAAGGTTTTGGGACTCTCCACCAGATGCTTTTCTTTCCAAGCTCCTTAGACATTCCTGGTCCGAGTAAAAAGATGTACGGGTGGTTTGTCAAAGTAGTGTGTTGCTGTACCTCAACAGAAGCTGTTGTTTGACTGTTGTGGGAATTTTAAACGTATGACCAAGTGGAATATGAGGAGAATATTCCGCTGGCTAGTTTGTTGTTTCCATCAGTTCTTGACGAACTGCATATTACTGTAACATTACGTGCCAATAGTGTCAGTTCAGCCAGGAAATCCATAAAAAGTTAATGTCAGTATAGCCTTTTGTGTTGGGATTGTAATGAGACTGAAAAACCTTCAGGAGGTTTCTGGAGTGACAACAAATATTTTTGGTGAAAATGAGCCGATTTAGGATTGTTAATCCATCATCATCATCACCGATATTCTGTCACAGGTCAGTTAATTAGACAAAAACCAGCCTTGCAGCCAACAGTGGTGCTTCCCGGCACATTCAGTGAACATTAGAGGGTTTTTCCTGGCTAACAATGCAAATATACATGACTGGTGATTGATACAAAATTAAGTTCCTTACTCAAGTGTGATAAACTAAAGTGTAATCCATACTGGAGCCAGAGAGAGATTTTTTTTAAACGACTCTATTCTTGTCATATTTTAGGGCAGGGGTGTCAAACTCAAATACACAGTGGGCCAAAATTCAAAACTGGAACAAAGTCGCGGGCTAACGTTAATATTTATTGAAAAATAAATCTTTCTCCAGATTTAAGAATGCATCTTTTCTTATGGACTCAAATAAGTTTAGCTGAAAAACTGAATATGGAACAAGCAAAGCTTAATACTAAACAATATATATATTAGCTGTATAATACCAGTAGGCCAGCTCTAATAGTAATTTGGTATGGCTTCGTGGGCCAAATGTAATTAGGCTGCAGGCCAAATTTGGCCCGCGGGCCAGAGTTTGACACCTATGTTTTAGGGGAACCCTCAGAGTGAGCAGTTTAACATATGTGCATACTTACATTTCAAACAGGTGTTTGACGTGTGGGGAGGTTTGTGTTTGTGTCATGTGTTTGCTGGGAAAGACGCGCGGCCTCACTGAGCAGGAATGCAGCAGAACATGTTGACATTCCTGAAAGAGTCAGACTCCTCCCACACATACTCCAGTCTCTGTTTACTAAATTCCACTGCCCAGCATCAGTTTCAGTGTCACCATCATTAAGAAAACAGTAGGTGCTATAACGCCCTTAAAAATACCATGAAACTGATTTTCTTTATGTGGAAAATGTTGATTTTCACTTTTATAAGACCTGTCGGTTCTTGATGGGTCACAAATACATTTTTGTATCAGCCTCTGTGTTACCTTTTTACCTTTTTTTGTAATGATTGACATTAAATTTTAGTCCACATCCAAAGATTTTGTTCTTGATATAGGATTATTTGATTAATAGAAAGCTATTTTACTTAAGTTAACCAAATCACAGCTTTGTCTTTGATTTGATAAACATGACGGGACATTTTATGCAAAACAATTTCTAATGCACGGAAACAGTTAAATAAAGGAAAAACATTTAGTAGCTGAGTGAGGTGCTAGTCTTAGGTGATCATTTCAGAGCCTGTTGGCACTCGCCTCGAGTCGGTAACCCTGCTGAAATGATGGAGCATCGTCCTCTCACAGATATTACCCCATTAGCTGTTTTGATGATGGTGCTGGACAGCACTGTCTAACTATAAATCTCCCACAGGTGTTCAATTTTGGGAGAGCTACACACTATAAAGGACATGCCAAATGATTCCCAGCAGTTTTCTCCTCATCGAACCGCTCAGTGAGCTTTTCTGTTAGTTTGTCTCTCATCTGTATTTCACTTCATTGTTAGTCTGTATGGGTAATCTAAAACACTTTATGTGTGATGCTTTTTAATCATTCAAAACTGAGAGATAAGCAGAGACAAATGTTGTACACTTACCTTGTATTTCAGTTTCTCTCTGTTTCACTGAAGGTCCACGGCTGTCAGTCTGTGTCGTGGTCGGCCTGCTGAGCAGCTGAACGGCTGTGACTCAAACACACCTACAGACTCAGCTGAGGAGGAGGAGGAGGAGGAGTGCAGCTGTGGAATGCAGCTCTTCTGGGTGTGCTGCATGTAATGTGATGTCACTGTGAAAGTACTCGGAAGAAGTAAAGTGCATTTACTGTAGCGGATTTTTTTGTGCCACAATCATCCTGCAGGAAATCACCGGCTTTTGTTCTGAGCTTGTTATCTTTTTCTTTTCAGTCCTTCGTGAAAATGCCTCGAACCACCACTACAAGTTCTCACCAGACAGGTCCACCTGTGCTTACTCATTGTTCACTTTTCCCCTAAATTCTACAGCCTGCGTCTGCCTGATTTTAACAAAATCATGTTAAACCCACAGCTTTGAGTTGCACTGGTGTGATCCTCAGTTACAGAGAAAAAGTTTCAGTGCTTTTACTCCAGCCTGTGGCTCCGAGCAGTGATGTCACTGTGACGCTGAAACTGGGCTCCTCCCAAACTAAATAGGAGATAAAAACAGAGAGGAGTGGCTCCTCCCACCAACTTGTTCTTTCTGCACATTTCCAACATTCCACCTCAAGGTGTTAGTTTCTCCTTTTCTCCTTTGCTCTGTGTTTCAGTGTGTTTCAAGTTTTATTGTCATGTACAGATGAACAGTGTAGCCACATTTATCCATAATGCATTTTCTCGTGCTCCTCAGCCTCACATGAGCATATAGAGAGTGCACTTATATTAGGAAGAAAATCACAGAATTTAGCAGTTGTAATAATAATGATAATAATGGTAAATGGCCTGTATTTGTAAAGCGCTTTTCTAGTCCCTAAGAACCCCAAAGCACTTTACATATCCAGTCATCCACCCATTCACACACTGGTGATGGCAGCTACATTGTAGCCACAGCCACCCTGGGGCGCACTGACAGAGGCGAGGCTGCCGGACACTGGCGCCACCGGGCCCTCTGACCACCACCAGTAGGCAACGGGTGAAGTGTCTTGCCCAAGGACACAACGACCGAGACTGTCCAAGCCGGGGCTCGAACCGGCAACCTTCCGATTACAAGACGAACGCCCAACTCTTGAGCCACGATCGCCGTTATTATTTTCATAATAACAATGAAAATGAGAAAAGGAGAGAAAAAAAGTGATAAATATTAGAGAATTTAAGACCAGTTGGTATTTACAGTTTAGAGTATTTACAGGTTGAAATGGTTTTGTATGTGTCCTTTCAATGCTGCTGGTTACAGCACCAAACCAACAGCAAACATCAGCATCAGGATGAGCATAAATGAAGCTGAAGTCGTGCTTCCATGTAGCGTTTCTTTTACTGAAGTTATTATTTTGTGTGGCCCTGCTGTATACCATTTATACGCTGACTTTATGAATTAAGTCTAAAGATCTCATTCAGTTAGACTGGAAATGTCGACAATGGGAGGAAACCAAGTAAAAGTCTTTCAATCTCTCATCAGGACAAACACAAACTCATTTGTAGTCAGGTCCCATTGAAGACTGTGCTCAAACACAGAGGCCAGTGATTCATGTGAATTAACATCTTGACGTCTCCCTCGACTGGTAGACAGATGAACTGGAAATATTACTTTTTATGGATGGACAGAGCTGCTCTTCAGCAGTGAAGCAGCACTGTGCCACGGACAGCCTTTTTAATCAGTCGGTGTTCAGTGGCTCGTTTTACTCAAGGTTAAATCCGGTTAATCCAAAATTGCAGAAAAAAACGGGACAATGAAATCTTGCTAATGTTGTGTGAAATTGATGAACCGTTTATTTATTTCCCCAAATTAAATTTTTTGTGCCTCGAGATCTCTTGGCCAATCCCATTTTTGATGTTTGTGTTACTGAGAAATGCCTTAGGAACCTGCCAAGTCCAGAACTCATCAAACACCAGAATGTCAATGATACTTGATATTCTATGACACTGGTGCATGATACTGTATCACGCACCAGTGTCATTCATCTGCCTTTTCATAATTCTACACCTATGAGTTCCTTAAATCCATAACCCTCCCCCATTCTTCTTATGATCAATTCAATATCTTTGAAAAACTTCATCTCAAGACGAATGATTTCGTCAGTTTGAAATCACGTGGACCCGATGGTTTCCATGCTGAGCTCTGCAAACATTTCTAATAACTTTTTCCCTTCTATTTATAAGAACGACTTCAGAATGTAGATCCACTCAGCTGATTACTCGACACTGTCTCCTATAAATACAGACATTAAAATTCCAAGTAAGGGTTCAGCATCCAGATTAGATAAAGTGATTAACTTTGCCCTCTCATTCACCCTGACCAGACAGGTTTTATTAAAGGCTGACTATCTATCAGTGCTCGCAAACCCAACACTTTAATGCAGCTGTCCCACATTAGTCACTGTAATGTTATCATGTAGAAAAAGCATTCAACAGGGTTCACTGGAAATGTCTTTTTGCAACACTACAAACATTTGGGGAATCATTTATTAGCTGAATCAGGGCTCTTTGTATTTCCTCAGTGACCACCGTCACCATCAGTTAGTTCAGCGGTCCCCAACCCCCGGGCCTCGGACCGGTACCGGTCCGTGAGTCGTTTGGTACCGGGCTGCGAGAGTTGAGGCTCAGGTGTGAAATGTGTGGCTTTCAGGGTTTTTATCGGTTTTCCTGGGTCTTTTCACGTGTATTATGAATAAATCTTATTTTTTTCGGTACCGGTACTAGTTTTATTTTGTTGTATTTATCCGCGACACCTTAAAGTCCATGAAAATATTGTCGGGCATAAACCGGTCTGTGGCGCAAAAAAGGTTGGAGACCGCTGAGTTAGTTGATAACATTCATAAAATCTCACTCTTCACAGTGGGACCTTTTTCACTAGCAGGAGCAGGAGTGAGATAAGATGGAAATATCAAACGTGTTCAAACAATCATTACACAACGCGTGTTTGTTTTATGACTCCATTTAGACAAACATGATTTTGCAGCCCTAGTTTCTCTCACGAGGTTAATATTAAATATATCAGGATGAACTTTTCCTACAAGCTTACAATCTCACTCCATCGTGCCGAATAGTACAAGATGATTTCAGTCACTGCTCCAACCTTCCTGCCTCCCTTTATAAACAAACTGTAATAAAAATGTCACGCTTACCTAAAGTCCGTCATGTATCCACAGTAGAAAAACCTAAATCTCAAGCAGGTGTCCTGGTGCTGGGTTTGGTGAGCCAGTGTTTGTGTTTTTGATTTAATATTCTTTGATTATTGTTATTTGTGGTTCTCTGGTTCTTGATCTTAGTTCTCCGTCCCTCAGTGTTTTAACTTAGCCTGTGTTTAGTCTCAGCCCCGTGTTACTCTGTGTTCCTCGTTTCACGTCGAGTCACCCTTGTCTCTATGTTCA